>NC_090892.1:71861859-71864359 GCF_036669925.1 Montipora capricornis | reverse complement strand
ACGCACTGGTTCGATTCACAAAATGTTTGGCACAATGGCCAATCGAACACACTGGTTTGATTCACGAAATGTTTTGGGACGACTGAACAAACTGGTTCGTAAGAAACAGGTCGATTGGAGTATTCGGTCTCTGAAATAATGTTTAATACTGTGTCAATCACCGCGGGCGGAAAGGATTCCAGGATTTGCTCTCATCGCAAAATAAGAAGTACGTCAGCGTGCGTGGCCGAGTGGTGAAACGCTCTTTCCGAATGCCAGAAAGCTGAGGAAAGTGTGGGTGTTCTAATCGCCGTACGGGAGTTTGGAAATACGGATGGGCATTAAATGAGATTACCCGATCGGAGCTTAACTCAATATCCGTGGGGTATGCACATTTAAAGAAATAAAAAAAGTCATCGCGCACCGTGGATCAGTTGGTTGAGCATCGGGCTGGCATGCGGGAGGTCGTGAGTTGGACTCCGGCCAGACCAACTCTCAGAAAGTGCTGCCTTTGTAAATTACAAGTCTTCTCGGATAAGGGCTATAAACCGTAGTCCCCGTCTCACAACCCAGTGGGACGTAAAAGAAGCCACACACTATTCGTAAAGAGTAGGGCATGGAGGTCCTGGTGTTGTGGTCAGGCCTCATTTCATTCACTCATGTGCTAGGTGAGATCGTTAATGGACTGCCAGCGGCGCCTATATATGCTGATGTCCGATCTCATCCATAGATCCCTTGCTTGTAAAGCGCATTTGAATATGTTAATAGAAAATGAGCTATATAAATTCATTACCATTTCGCGACTGGTTTTCTGACGTGGTATGCCTTTGGCATTCCACGTAAAAAGTACCCCTTGCCACCTATGAGAGAAGAACGAAGTTTTTCTAAACAAAAGATTATTGCAGTGTATGAAACAAGCAGTGGAGAAAAAGGTCTCAGATGAAATCCACGTGCCATGAAGGGGATTCGAACCACGAGAGTTGAGCCTGGTTTTCACAAGCGACGCAAGTACAAGCGTAAGAGCTCTCATTTCACCGTGAAAACGGGCTTGACGCAAGCATAAGCGCAAGGATCGTCGTTCTTGCCCTTATGCTTGCGTTCGCTTGCGTCCTATGAAAACGAAACGCAGCATAAGCACAGGGAAATATGTTGCGTCTGGTCAATTAAAGCACTCGTTGCAGATCCCCAGCCTTTTCAGCATTTGAACAAAATAGCAAATGCCGTGGTTGATTTGATGCTTAAATGTCGAAGTTCGTTTTCACTAGCGTAAGCTTCTTATGCTTGAGCTTGCTTCGTTGGTGAAAACCAGGCTTTTTAAAGGTTCACATGTTTCTGGTTTGGAGAAAGTTGAATTTATCTTAGAATTAGTTACGATTCATACGCCCAATAAAGATAGATGATGAAGAAACTAGACAGGAGTGTCGAAACGTTGAATCTTTGAATTGTAACTTTTAAAGCAACGTATTTTTTTTTTCAAGCCTCAAACTAAGTCTGCATGGATTCGAACCGATTACCGTACAAATTTGCTGCATATCAAACCATCTGGTACCTGACTTATTGCGAGTTCGCAGTATACCCGGTGAGAGCTGAAAAAGTATAATGGAGGATATATTAAATCCTTATAATGGATCTTCAGATATGTAGTATTTTCTGATTAAATCGTTACATATCCGCAGTCAGTAATGATTTGTGAATTTTGCATACCTTCTTAATGCCATTAAGTACAGTTTTACTGCTTTGCACACGGTGTCACAGCGGATTTGGACCCTTCCCCCCCCCCCCCCCCCTGTGGTTTAGGACCCCCCGGTCTAGATACGCTAGCGGATTTAGACCCCCCTGAAAAAAAACGTTCATTTAATTAGTATATATAATTTCATGGGCCCGAGGGCGATTAAGGATTAATTTAGGGGTGCAGTGATGGCTCAGTGGTGAGAGCACTCGCCTCCCACTCCGGTTTCCCCTCTCCTCAAAAACCGATATTTGACTTGATTTACTTTCATTGTTCGTTCAGTTTACAGTGTCCCCAGAACTGAACGACTAGACACTTAAATAAAGTTCCTTTCCTTTCCTTTCCTTTCAGGCGTATTTTCAAAGTTTTCACAAATTAATCCTTAGTTGCACGAGGGCACATGGCGACTACGTGCTTTTTCACATACGGGGCAAAATTATTGCGGGAAGCCCGTCCAGTGCATATTGTGTTTTGAATTGCAAAAAAGGCAAGTCTGTTAGAATAAATATCGAGAGCGGTTCTTTTAAAGCGCCGACCATTTAAAATATCAATTCAAAGCAAAAGAACTTTGAAGACACAATGCTTTCAAAGACAAGAGTTAAAATTTGCATCTACTTTACGAAATGCCGCAGCGCATGCTCTCAACAACTTTTACTGAAACTTAAGTCTAACTTCGCTTTTTCTCCTTGTTGAAAATTAATACGAAAACTCATGACTTGACAAGTTAGGTTATAAAAAAGGAAAAATCTTCTGAAGCCTTGTAATCAAGTAAACTTCTAAGAACGCGTCTTC
>NC_090892.1:71849359-71854359 GCF_036669925.1 Montipora capricornis | reverse complement strand
CTGGATCTAGCATGGAATGGAGGCTAATGCGGGCAAATCTTTTCAAATGCAAATTAATTGGCCCGCATTAGCCTCCATTTCATGCTAGATCCAGTCCTTGCAATCGCGTGATTTCTTTCGACAGTCATTTGGAAACTGCTCTAATAAACTTCAAAACAAATTTTCGTGTTTCAGTTCCCACCGACGCAGTACCACAGTTTCTTAAGAAAGTAGCCCCTTCATTAGTTTTCCTTACCATTACGTTTTCCGACTTGTTTGGAACGATATAACCACGCCTCGTTTACAGTGAAAAACACAGAGGTTAAGACGAACAGCACAAGAAAAGTCTTGAAGAGATTCATCACCGCGCCGACTTAATATTATAATGGTGAACTACAAATGGAAAACAAATGTGGCAATGACTAAGAGGAACACAAGCGCTCTTTCTTTATACCTGAGGAACAGAAAAAAGCCTCACTTCGACATCTGCTAAATGAAGATAACATTACAAATTGGTTCCTGTAAGGTGGAAGTGATAGCCCTTCTAAAGCCTGTGATCTCTTTGCAAATCCGTTTGATAAAAGATTAAAACTGTTTTGTTTCAATCGGCGGAAGGCAAGAGAAATTCAAATTAATACAAATCAACCCGATAAGAAAGGTTGGTGGGATTGAAACGTTTCCTTGCACGCAATTTAGAGGGGTGCCACGTTTTCAACTTTTTAAGCTCCCACAACCCTTGCTGTAATGTGCCTGGTGATGAAAAGAAGTACGTTGCAGGGTGGATTAGGGATCAACATGTAAAATAAGTAGTATATCGCGAGGTGTTACATAACAATTGTGACAATTAAGTTTTGTAGTCGCAAATGTCGCAAATGCAAAACGACCAATTACAAGAAGAGTGTAAGGAATTGTTTTATACTCGAGGATATCCTTAAATTTTCTAGTTAGACCTAACAACTGACTTAATGACGGGCCCGCTGACGCGCTATAACACTTATCAAATTAAGCGCTAGCTATTTCCCAGTAGCTAGTAGTCCCAGTCCCAGTTGCTAGAAGCAAAAAGCTGTATGACGTTTATTAAAGTCTGTAAATTGCCATGGAGCTATCGAATTAGGATTGGTGAGGTTTTATAATAGGCTAATAAGGTGCATCGAAGATAATTTTTGAGGGTTTGATCGAAATGCGAACAGTCCTAGCTCCCTGCATAAATATAAAACAGTTGATTGGTCAAAGGAAATTAATAGCCTCCAACAAGGGCGATTTATTGAGTGATTCACACTTGATGTAACCGCCATAACTGATATAGATAGTGCCTCTGAATGTGTCCTGAGTCTCACTATTTGCAAGCTTAGCAACATCTAGCTTTTTGGTTCGTTGAACACGTTGGTGCTGCCTTTTCAGTTGGAAAGAGATGGAGACTTTGCTTCTCAGAAGAGCATGGTCAGAGAGAGTGACAAGTTGATGCTTTGGCAGCACGGGTAAGTTTGACATCATGCCAGTCTCTTCGCCTAATGATGACAAAATCAATTTGATGCCAATGACCAGAGCGTGCGTGTCTCCAAGTCGTCTTAAAGCTATCCTTCTGCGTAAAAAGCGTATTGGTGATGACCAGCTGCTTCTCTGCACACAGGGTTAACAAAAGGGTGCCATTTGAGTTTTCCTTTCCGATCCCATGGTGACCAAGTACTTTGTCCCATGTTG
This sequence comes from Montipora capricornis, assembly GCF_036669925.1. Taxonomy (NCBI): domain Eukaryota; kingdom Metazoa; phylum Cnidaria; class Anthozoa; order Scleractinia; family Acroporidae; genus Montipora; species Montipora capricornis. Next base: position 71,852,679 of record NC_090892.1, on the reverse strand, counting down.
TATGGTCCGATCCAACGCGAGCATTGAAGTCGCCAAGTAAGAATAACTTGTCAGAGTGTGGTACAGACTGGATGGCATGATCTAGCTGCTCGTAAAATTCTTCCTTGGCCTGGTCTGAGTATGCCATGGTCGGTGCATAGGCGCTGATAAAGGTGACATGACTGTTGTTCACTTTCATTCTCATAGTAGCAAGCCTGTCATTAATCCCTTCGGGAAACTTATCAAGGAGCTTCAGGTACTGGTTACGGATTGCAAAGCCGACTCCCGATTGCCTAGGTTCATGAGCTGGCCGGCCACTCCAAAAGAATGTATAGCCAGATCCGTGCTCTTCGAGCTGTGAGTTTTCGCTGGGTGATTGAGCGGGAGAAAGAGAGAAAGACTGCTTTTGCACAAAGGTTCTCGTAGAGAACTCAGGGTTCTCTACGAGGTAATTTCACGCAAGGCCTGACCCCTTTACCACGAACTCTGCGCCCCACTCCAAGCAAACGCGTGTTTGGGTTCTTTACAACACCGCCTCAGGTACTTAAAGACCCTGGGGTGTCATTCCTTCCACCATGTAAACCGGCCGTTTTTAAGTAGGCAAAAAAACGAGTGAATTAACAAATGCAGTTTTTTTTAATAAAAGAAGGAATAGTTTGATAGTGGATAAAGCCCGGATGCCAAGAAGGTGTTTGAGTCAATACTGTGGTTGCACAAAGAACGAGCTAGGAACAGTCCTAGCTCCCTGCAAAAATATAAAACTGAAACAGTTGATTGGTCAAAGGAAATTAATAGCCTCCAACAAGGGCGATTTATTGAGTGATTCACACTTAATGTAACCGCCATAACTGATAGAGATAGTGCATACTCCCGCTGGGTGATTGAGCGGGAGAAAGAGAGAAAGACACAAAGGTGCAAAGAGACATATAAGAGAACTCAGGGTTCTCTACGAGGTAATTTCACGCAAGGCCTGACCCCTTTACCACGAACTCTGCGCCCCACTCCAAGTGAACGCGTGTTTGGGTTCTTTACAACACCGCCTCAGGTACTTAAAGACCCTGGGGTGTCATTCTTTAATCTGTAATAAGTATACTCCTAAAACAGAATACCTATACTAGGAGTTTTAAAACAAAAGCTGAATTTATAAATAGTTATAAGATATAAGTACATATAAACCTGCAATAAAATTTGCCTATAAGAATTAAACAATTTAAAATAACAAAATAAAAATAAAGTAATCTACATGCTTGAAATTATGGCCTTAAATTCATCTAATGAATTAGGAATTAATTAAAGCTAAAGGTAAACTGTTCCAGCTTCTTATAGTTCCAGGGTAAAAAGACTATTTATAAGTATCATTTAGTGTCGCAAGTTGGCAAAATGGTGCACAATTAGGAAGTATAGAGGCTCTTGTATTATAAGATACTTCAGGTGGTAAGGAAATACCAACAAGCATTGCGTAAATCTTTTAAAACATAAACACTTGGTTAGTCAGTCTACGATGTTCCAAGGAGTCCCATCCCAGGGCTTTGATTAATGGAGAGGCATGGCTGAAACGCGAATAATCGTTGTAAACAAATCTGACTTCGCGACGTTGGACCATCTCTATCTTATCGATGTTACACTGCGTGTATAAGGGTTCCATACGCAACTGGCATACTCCAGTTTAGGGCGTACAAGTGTAAGATACGCTGTGCTCTTAACCTCTGGAGTACAACCAGATAAGATTCGTCGTAGAAGACCAAGGGTTAAATTCGCCTTCTTACAAATAATATCACAATGATTGTTCCAGGATAAATTATCAGAAATAGCTATCCCCAGGTAAGTTGCACAAGAGACTCTTGAGATAAACTTATCATCCAAGGTATAATTAAAATTGACAGGTATCCTCTTGCGGGTTATCCCTAGATGGTAGCACTTAGTTACGTTGAAGGTAAATTGCCAAGTCTTTGACCAAAGGAAAAGACGATGAAGATCTTGCTGGAGAACTAGACAGTCCTGATGAACAGCACTGGTCCTAAGACAGAACCCTGGGGGACTCCAGATACCACAGGCCTCGATGAGGAGAGAACTCCATTGACTGAAACATTCTGTGTGCGGTTAGACAGAAAAGCTTTAATCCAACTAAGCATTTTACCTCTAATTCCATAAAAATCAAGTTTGGCAAGCAAACATTCATGGGACAGAGAGTCCAATGCCTTGGAAAAATCCAACAAGATCACATCAGTTTGACGACGAAGATTGATGCCTTTCACCCAGTCGTGTACTGCAGAGATATAAGCTGTGTCTCGCAAGAAAATTTCTCTCTAAAACCATGTTGTTGATCAATAAGAATATTATTCAGTGAGAGGTGTTTGGACATATGACTAAGAATAATGTGCTCCATTATCTCGCAGCAGATACAAGTTAATGAAATTGGGCGATAATTTGCTGGGTCAGACTTGTTACCTTTCTTAAAAATTGCTCAGTGTAACTAAGGCATTGGACCAGTCCGATGGAACGGTGTTACAATCATGATTGTTGGAAGATGAAAGAGAGCCAACACGAAACTGATTGTGAAACCCCCTTCAGGACTCTCGCTGGAATTTCATCAGGCCCACATGCTTTCTTGGGATTCAATTGAGACAGTTGTTTAAAGACCCCTGCTGGTGAAATCTGTAAGTCTGAAATTGATGAAAAAGGTGATGTACCAATATTAAGAACTGGCATCTGCTCCTGAGTAAAGATAGAATGGAAGTAAGAATTTAGACTCGGCTTTATCCTTATCAGTTACACATACTGATGAGTCACTGTTCTTTAGAGGGGGAATACCAAGGTTCTCGGATTTGCTATTCCTTACATATGACCAGAACTTCTTTCGGTTGTCTGTTAGACTATTGCAAAATTAACATCATTAAGATAGTGATTGTGAGCTTCCTTTATAAGTTTTGAAACAAGGTTGCCTTGATACTTAAATGCTTCCCAATGTTGGTTGTTTTTAGAGTGAACAGCCTTTTTATGCAGGCGATCTTTCTTCCACCATGCAAACCGGCCGTTTTTAAGTAGGCAAAAAAAACGAGTGAATAAATGCAGTTTTTTTAATAAAAGAAGGAATAGTGTGATAGTGGATAAAGCCCGGATGCCAAGAAGGTGTTTGAGTCAATACTGTGGTTGCACAAAGAACGAGTGACATGAGGAGTGGTAAGATGTATATGTCTTATTCAAGAACTTTACCTCCAAGGGGAAGGCTGCTTGAAAAATCGGTTTCTTGGACCGGGGTAAGGGAAGAAAAACATGGACTAATAATGGCGTCATATTCCATCTGTAAGCCCTACCAATATCTTTGTAGCCTTTCTTTGTAT
>NC_090892.1:71839359-71841859 GCF_036669925.1 Montipora capricornis | reverse complement strand
AAAGGCTCTAACAAGTCGGTAATATCGGGCAGTGTCCTTAAGAAATACGTCCATCGGTGCCGTAGCCCAAAAGTGAACGCTGCATAGCTCGCCTGAGGTTGTGATAAGGCGAACTCTGCAAGTTTGGTGACCTGGTTTACCCAGTCTTCTACCTTCTCGCCCACGTACCCTTCCAGAAATGACCTCGATCCAAGAACTGCACCTAGGTGCTTGTGGCCTTCAGAGGTGATGTTAATCGCTGTGTCACCAAATACCTGCATAGCAGCGTGTTCTTTATCAGGTTTAATGATCAACCAGCACTTTTTTGCATTGGGGAAGTACCCTAACGCCGGACCACTCTCTGATAGCTCATCCCACCATTTCCGCACATCTTTCAGAGAACCACTTCCCGTTGCATCGTCAGCAAACCAACACTGTTTAGCTGAGCCTGAGACGTGTAGACGCGTTATCAGTGGCTGGAGACTAATGGCGTACATGCTCATAGCGAGAGGGTCCCCCTGTGTGGTGCCTTCCGCTGATTTAAGTTCTTGGCCGCCTATAATAAAGAGCCTCGCAGGCTGTCTGTAGGTGTTAATCGCATAAGTAGCTATGGTTGGACATAGCACTCTTGTATTGTGCAACGCAGCAGCTCTGTTCAGGGCATTAAAGGCATTTGAGGCGTCAACAAGAAGAACAGCGTCCGTGTCATCAGCGTCGAAAATATTGCGCATTGCATGAATGGCAGCCTCACTCCCACTTTTATGGCCTGCGCATGCCTGCAGCGAGCCACTTGCGTCAACGACATCTGGTTTTGTTACTCTCAACACGCACTTCGCAATTATCCTCCGTATTACTTCACCAACCCCAATCGGCCGGACCGCGCCCTCTCCTTTGTCAAGTGGAATCAGACGATTGGCTAAAATTGCCTCGATACTAAGAAAGTCAACAAATTCCGTGCACAGTCGTCTGGTCATTGAAGCTATAGCTGTGCACAGATCGGACCCAGATTTCTTGAAAGATTTGCACGCAAGTATTCTTCTAAAGCCATTGGCGTCTACACCCGAAGGTCCGCCAGAGCCTTTAGTCCTTAAAGCAGCGTCACGAACCATCTCCCCATTGATCTGGTAGTACACTGTATCTGGAACTTCTTCGATTGGTCCAAAGAGTAGAGAACCTAGGGAGGCGTCCTGTGCCACAGGGTGTTTTTCCTTAAGTTGTCTCATGACGTCATCGCTCAAGGGCAAAATACCCCCGCCGTCTCCATCGCTGAGGTATCGCAAGGCTGAATTAATTTTGCCTGTCATGACAAGGTTTGCAAAAACGCTTGCTTTATTGGGTGGATCAGCTCTACGAGAGTTGGTAAGACGTCTTTGGATGATCCGCCCTTCACGCACTAGGACATCTATTTCGCCCTCTTTCCACAGTGCCAGACGTTTAGCTAAGCACTCTTGATGCTCCTTCGCCTTAGATTTCTGGCTCGGTTTTTGTAACCCAACAGCGAGGAGGACAATAGCTGCTTTAAGGGCAATGTGTTGCATTTCTGACTCATTGTTCCAATCATTTATGTGCTGTGTTAATTTATCAATGAAATCTTTTCCTGTTTTCCCATAAGGGACAAGAAAAGTGTTCTTCCGCCATTTTGTAATCTCGTTATAGGCATTGTCAATGGTCGACGTGTTTACTGTTATTGTTCTTCCATCGCCATGTCGGCCCCAAATAAATGAAGATGGCTTGTTAATGGCTTTGTATTCCGGCAAGCTCCCTGGAATGCTGTCCGACGCGTTTTCAAAAGTTGAGTAATCACGCTCCTCTGTCAGGCCCTCTGGGGGTTGTACTACAAATGTATGCAAATCCAGTATCGACTGATTATGATTTTGGCTTTGCTGGTCGCCATTGTTTTGATTTTGATTATCCTGAAGCACTCCGCAAGAAACCAAGTTATTCACAATATTAGACGCGGGTTGAGTTGTGTCCAAGACAGAATCGTACATGCCGGTCGCTCTCGACACATTTACACTAGTATGGATTAAGCCCTCATTCCTTTCCAGCCGTGAAGCTTGATCTCTCAAATTTTGCCCTTTAAGACCAAGATGTTCATAGCCTTTCTCGTCCCATAGTTCCTTCATTATCTTGATGTAACCTTTCTTCCTGCCATTGATATTGCACGGTGCATTATCAGATGCAGCCAAAGCCTGTGCGAAGGATAATGATAATAATAATGCGAAGGATAATAATAATAATAATAATAATATATAATATATATAATAATAATAATAATAATAATATATAATAATAATAATAATAATAATAATAATGATGATGTACTTATTTATGGTAAGTGTTGTCTTCTACTGTTCTACTGTTGGGGCATTAAAAATTATTTAGGACACTGATCATGGAAATCAAATCAATTTATCTGACATCAAGTCAAACATTGCTTTTTGAGGAGGGAGAAAGCTGGAGTATCTGGAGAAAAACCTCTCAGAGTAGAGAAGAGAACCAACACATGCACTCAATCCAC
>NC_090892.1:71821859-71834359 GCF_036669925.1 Montipora capricornis | reverse complement strand
TCTCTCCCATCGTTGTCGAACTTAGTCTCCCTCTTTTACGATATGTCAAAACGTGTCTATTGTGAACTGTTGGAACTCTTGGCTTATTTATAAATGGTTTGTAAATTTCACGTTTTGTTTTCATTCCAGAGGTAAACAACAAACTTACAACTGTAGGTTAATTTAACGAAAATCTTAAATTGAGACGCAATGCTGAGAACAAGATAACGTCTACGCGTATGTTTTTAATTAAAAAGTACCTACTTTAAAAACATACTTTCTGAAAAACTTCTCTAAAAACCTACTTTCTGAATTATTATCACTTTCTACAAGAAAATTATGTAAGAAAATTATGTATGGTAATGTTTTTACTGAGTTTTGTTAAGGGGTCCAAATCCGTGGAGGGGGGTAAAAATCTGCTAGCGGATATGGACCCCCCGGTCCATATCTGTCCATATCCGCTAGCGGATTTTTACCCCCCTCCGCGGATTTCGGCTGGTGCTTAAGCCTTCATCAGTTGCAATATAACGGTAGCAAGCGTGATTCAAATAACAGCACATCGAGCACGCGCTGATGAAAATCCGCATGCAGTTTCTTGAAACATAGCGCGAGACTGCACGTGGATTTTCATCAGCGTGCTACCATTATATTGCAACTGATGAAGGCTTAAGCACCAGCCGAAACGTCTTGCACAAAACATCAAAAAAACTAGTCAGTGTCAAACCATTATTTTACTATGTCAGCTCTTCACTACCACTACTCTATTTTTAAACGTTATGGAAAAGTTTTTGGGGGGTAATAGAGGTGTATTATGGGATTGTGCAAGTAGTGAATTAGTTTTTTTGGTACAAGCCCAAGGAAATGCCTCATGAAACAAACAGTATCTATGTATTAAGCATCTTTTTAAAGATTATCTTCATTTTGAATTTGGTAGATTGCTCAATACTGCAAACAAGGTTGTCGTTTAGTGTGTGTGGAGCTGACAGGCCAGAAGCAAAGTGCTGGTGTGTTGGCATCAGTAAGTGGCAAAGGAGCAGGTGTGTCAAACAAGAAATTTTCAGTTTTTTCAGTTTTCTCTTAATATAACCTTACCGAAAAGGCAGAGTTTAAAGACAATTTTACAATTATTATTGATGAAGGCCCTTGGAGGCATTTTAAGTTATATAGTATGGCAATGTTAAGTAATAAAGTTTATGTAGAATCATTTGTCTCATGATAATAGTCACTGGTTGTAGAACTGATTGTGTGCGGTCTACTACCTAAGTGACTACGCTGTAAGACAAATGATTATATAGTTATTATACGCTTTATTATTTATAAATGTCACTGTTCCTTGGTATCAACTTAATTAGCTTTTTAACTCATAACGCAAGGCACAATAGAACGAGACAACAGACGTATTGGCATTTTTTGAGGGGAACACTGCCTTGCGGCTGGTTAGCCTATTCGACTTCCGGATTGCGTGACATAGAACAACCTCACTTATCTCCCCAGCACTACTAACTGAGTGGTAAACAGCACGTGCTGGATCGGACAAGAGTATTGGTTAGCGAGCAATGGACAAAGGCAAACGAGCCAACGAGCTTGGGGGAGGTCGCTGCACAGACTTAATCGTACCACACAGGAGTGACCCAAGGCAAAGCGACATATCTAACCCATCTCCAAAGGGAGGGAGGGGGAAACCTTTAACAAATTGCAAACAGCTAGTTGGTTTACTATAGAAGACAAACTGCTAAGTGAAACTTGGACGGCTAACTGAGCCTTTTATAGCGAGACTCTGTGCATTAAAGTAGCCAGTTGTACAGGTTCTACTATGTAGCTTGTAGGCATTACATGTGCTCTTCAGTAGTAATGAATGAGGCCTTAACAGATTTGGCCAATGCAAGTGATTGTACGTTATAATCTGAGATCAAGGAACAAATTAAGTCTTTATGTCCTCATTTTATTCACAACAGGAACATTGATTTTATGACTTTGAATGACCAACTACAAAGAACACGAAGACATGAATAGCCCTTTTAGTACGGTCATGTTCCTTTAACCATATTTTACTGATGGAGCAGTGAAATCTCATTTTACCACCACAATGACCAGTAACCACGTCTTTTACATTATGTCATCTTTGTTTATTTATATGCTCTGGGAGGTATCGGTCAAGACCCCTGCGCGGGCAGATGCAAATTAATTTAATATGCTGAAACCTTTCAGTAATGGCCATTAAAACAAAAGAGAACAAAGTGAGTACCAGTTTTCTCTTTGGGATGGAGGCCTGAGGGGTTTATACCCCTTTGGGTCTTTGCAGTATAACTGTCGCACACTGCTTTCAAGAGCTTCAACTGTATGACATAGCAAATTATACGTTTTATACATTTTTCTTTTCAGTACATGGTTGTGATGTATTCTTCAATATGCCTCATCACCCCAACCCGACCTTGTACACATATCAGATTGTTAATGTTCCGGTGCAAGTTACATACCTTGGACCCAAAAAACTGGTCAAAGTTACTTGCGATTGGATGGCACACTTTGCTCAGCATTTGCAGCAAGGCTGGAAATTGGCAGATATTTTTTGGGACCAAGGGAAAAAGAGCCATGGAGGTATGTAAACAGAGATCTGACTAAAAGTTAGTTAGTAAAAAGTGTAAAGCAGTTACCATAATCTTGAAAAAAGCTATTAATTTAAAACTTTACAAAAGAAAACCTTTTGGATAATTTTTGAAAAGCAAAAATACTGTTATTCCACTTTCCCTATTATTTTTATTGTTGAAATGAGTGCAGAAGACATATGCAACTGCATATAGGAGAAAATAATGTACTTTTGAGGAGGAGGGGCAGGGTTCTTACTGTGACAAACTCATTAGAGTGGAATGGCGATAGTCACCTTGCCCACAGCACGATGATAGTCAATATAAACTGTACACACACCCCTTGCGGCAGTATCATTTTTCAGCTCATTTAAGAATCACATAAATGCTGGAAAAGAAGGGTATTTTATATGATAAGTGGAAATGAAACATGGAAACACAATTCATGAAACACAACTCATGGAAACTAACAAACAAAAGATAGCCACTAGGAAATCATCCTCTTCAAGAATTGCTCCCATCACAACAAATGAATGTTCAAAGGAAGCAATTACCAACATCCCTAAATATGGACTGAAAGATGATTAAAAAATTGTTTATGAACAGAATAATGTGATGCCTCGTGAAATTTATAATTTGTTTGTAAACTGCTTCTTGTGTTTATTTTAAATTAGTAATTTAGCATTACCAATTTTTCTCACGTGTTTAGTCTAGTTTCAAAGTAAGTTATTAATTAAGCATGATGATCTTGTTCATTTCCTTACAAGATTCCTCTCTCTCTGGGGATCACAACTCAGTGTGGTTTTTTGAGAAAGAATTTTGCCGCGTCCAAGATCCAACCCCAGTTTATGAAGGCATTATTATTGAGTATCAGCATACCGTCAAGGTAAGAACCAGTTGCTTATTCTCTGTAATTATGACTGCAAGAAAAGGATCCACAACTTTTGACCAATTGTCTCCTGAACCACCCTTCATTGATAAGTAAAATAATCTAGCATTAGACAGTTTCAATCCTAGGACTCAAGGAGTCAATGGCTTTTAAAGTTTTTAAGGGGGTCAGGGTGGTTTAGTGGTCATCAATCGTGCCTCCCACCTCTGTGACCCAGGTTCAACTCTGGCTTCGGATCGTATGTGGGCTGAGTTTCAGTCGATCTCAACCTGACTCCGACGGTTTTTCTCTGGGTACTCCGGCTTTCCCTCCTCCTCAAAATTGACTCCCAGTCAATTACATCTGGCTGGGTTTGCGGTGCTCGGAGATCACACATGGATCGTATGGCGGCAGCCATGGGCGCCTTCACATGCATTTGGTCCAATCCCATTGAGCCGGTGGATCCTGAAAAGCCCTTGTAGGGAGCGGTCAACTAAGTGCACATTAATTTTACATTTACACACACATTTGCATTAATTTTTTATGTTAAATTATTGCATGAAGTACACCTAATTGACTGAAGTGCTCTGGCTCTGAGGGCATGATAGCTATGTGGCTTAATTGGCCTGTATATATGACAAAGTTGACCTTTAGATTGGTGTGGTGAACATCTTCAGTTCCGAGAACGTGTCTTGGGTTTGAAGGTGAAATCTTGGTGCATTTTTATAACAAGAACCTTGAACTTTTAGTGGTATTAACACTCCAATCTAAAGGTCACTATTTTATCACGGTAGCTACAATCAGTTGGTAACCTCACTTTTACTGGGATTTGACCCAAGAAAACCCTTTCAACTGCCCCTTCCTTCTTGGTGGTGGTGTAATTAACAAACTCAACGACAAAAGAACTACCGGTATGCATTTTATATCACCGGCTTGTTATAGTTGTGCTGAAAGTTTCTCTTCTTGCATCATGTTAATGATACAATAATTGACCATCTGAGTGTGACTTGAATTGCTAGTGGTATAATTACATTCTTGTGTAATACATCTGTGAGTTAGCCCTAGCAATCATGGAAAGGAGCCCACATACGGACTGACAGAGAAAAACTCTGCCTAGGGTAGGAATTGAACCTGTGATGCCCTTGTGTTGTCCATGTCCATTACGAGGGTTAATGCTCAGGTGGATTACATTTCTAAGAAATATATAGCACTTAAATTTAATGATTGTTTTGAAAAGGGACATTGTTCAGAAAATCAGCAAACATTGCAAATTAATCTATCAACCTCTCATAGGAAAAAGGAAGTTAACCATAGATACTTGGTTTGCTTTAGCCCTTTAACTACCAATATGTGGTATTAACCAAGGTAATATACAGACAATATTACATACCGGTACATAAAAGTCATGTACATACTTTATTGACTGCTCCCCTTATTGGCTTTTTGGGGCCAATGAAACACAATCAACAAAATGACTGAACAGAACAACAACAAATGTTAAGAATCCCAACTGGCCGGAGGCAAACCAGTTAGCTATTTACAAGTGCAGCTGGGCATTTGAACCAGGGACTACCACGAACAAACTCAGCAAGTGGTGAGAGCAGGTCATGAACCCGGGATCTCCGGATCTCAAGGCAAGCACCCTAACCACTGGGTCGCACTCCCTCGTCATATTATTGGGAATAATAATATTGTTATGGTACATAATTTTTCTATTAACAATTTCCCGCAGATGGGGTTTTTTGAGACAAAAGCAAAAGAAGACTGGACATCAATGATAGCAGAAATGGGAAGCAGAGGCTGGGAACTAGCCTGCATGTTAGAGACTCCAGAAATCATCAAGATAGGCTTTGGAAATATCACATTCAAATTGCTTTTTTTCTTCCAAAGACAGATCATTCGCACTCAACCATGTGTAGGCTACCCAGCAATGAACCCCCAGGGAGTACATGGTCCTCATGTACCTCCCCCTGGGGTACAATACCCCATATCTCAGCAGGTGGGAGGTCATTATGCATCTACTTTGCCTCCTCCCTCTGGGTATGCAAACTATGCCCCTCCCCCATACAGTGCCCATCCACAGCCAAGTGCCCCCCCTCCCTGAGACCCAAGTCTCAAGGAACCCTCTTTTAGTTGGCTTGTCTGAATGCCAGCACTGAAAAGAAACTTTTTCTTTTTCACAAATAATGCTTTATTGTAGCCTCCTTAGCAAAGTCAGGCTTAACTGTACGTTTTATTGCCCTGGTGATCACGAGCGATCAATGATTGTTCAACTCATGGAACCCTCACCCAACCTGCATTTAAGGTATCATATTGCAACCTATTACAATTTATTACAACTTGGACTCAAATATGGCTCACTAAGAGAAACAACAGAAAGGAAGAGAGAAATAGCATTGTCCTTTATACTGTTGCCTTATTTCAAAAACATTTTTGCCCTGATTCTTGCTTAACAAAGTACAATATGAAACCAAAGGTCACTTTATATTTACTAATGTTATAAAGTAGTATAAAGCAAACAATTCCTGCTTTTGATTGAGTGAATGTAAAGTGATCATTTCTCTGTTGTCATGACTCCTCAAGGTGTCCTGATAAAGCAAAGAAAAGTGGGTTGTTTACTCTACAAAAGGCAGCTGTTGTGTTGTCCATGTGACCATAATATTCAAAAGTAAACATCTTATGTCGAATAGAATCAATAAAAAACTAAAGTCGTCTTCCTTTATTCGCCTTTCCAAAGAATTTAATCGTCACTTCTCTTCAGGCATATGTCAAACTGTGATGTAAATTAGTCATTGTCTTATTCAGTACACATTTTGAGATTAATTTTAATCTATTTAATCAATTAGCTCTTTTGTAATTTTTTTTTTGCAGTTATCATGATATTAGACAGTTATTGTTGTACATGTATATCTAACTGAAGAATAACAAACATTGTCTGACTTTTTAAAACCATCTACTGTCATTTTACGATTTGATGATATTGGGTAATAATTTGCAATGAGGGAAGAGGGACTGCAAGTGCAGCAGTGAACATCATTATTTTGTGTTTTATGAAATACAAGGGTTCACGTTGGAAAAAACAAAACAGGTGGCATACAGAAGGGGACGGAGAGGGGAGATCTTGCTTCCTTTACTTTTTACTCCCAACTTTCAGGTAAGTATTTGCAGGGATCAAGGAAGCTCACAAAATACGGCAAAGTAAAGCCATTTATTTCCAACAAGTTAATTCAACAGTTAAATGCCCCAAACAATCTGAAATTCTTAACACTAGTGAAATCATTAGCTTGACGCCAAAATATTGTGATCTTGCTCTTAAAACTTACAGCAAATAACATTTTTTTGCCAATGTAATTTTCTTTCTTCTCTGGTAGCAGAGGTCTCTTTTCTTTTGTGTTTGCAGGGTACAAGAAAAGAGGCATCTGCCATGGATCCTTTCTCATTCCCAGAGCTGCGATCCTCTTAATCCATCCGTGGTGCTGGCCAAGAGGACCACAGCTCTGGGAACGACTATGCCATGGGTCGAAACTCACTGTGTTAAGCATGCACGGCAGTTACTTAGCAAATGATACTTCAGGTTGTGTAGGCTCACTGAACAAAAGCAGAATTACTGTCAAGGAATAAGTGGCACATGGTGAGATCAAGTCACAGTCAACAAACATAATTATTATGAGGTATGGGGTTTGAAGAATGCCGTCCAAGTGAGTTTCGACCCATGGGAGTGAGTCTCGTCAGCCCAGCGAATGCAAAGGAAAGGAGACCTCTGCTAGGTGGAAATTCCATTTCAAGTAAGAGCACAGAACACAGATTGATTAATAATAATGCTAACCCTGAATACTCTCTCTGCTTGATTAACAATAGTTTGGAAAACACTGTTAGAAAATGCATGGAATAGTCTATGAGCAAGTGTTAAATATGAGACGAGATAGCCAATGAGGCCCATAGGGCCGTGTTGGCTATAATCATCCTTTCATCATAAATGCCCACAAATTATTGTTTAATCTCCCCTACTTTATTTCCTAAAAGCAAATAAACTTATACATACAGTTGCGGATATTTGTAGAGCATCGTACAATAGCTCACATACCATTATGGCGAAGCCAATCAAAACTCTAGAATTGCATTATTCAATTATCTAGTTTTTAATTATTATTATTATTATTATTATTATTATTAGGTGCTTTCTCAATGTTCCTTTCTCAATGTTGCAAAAATTATGCCTACTGTCTATGCAGTTACTACAAAGCTAACTGAAAAAAAAATTCCAATTGCTTAACACTAAAACAAAACAAGAAAAAAAATTAACACAATCATGATAAACACTAAACTATAATACAATTTGTAAACCTTGACGAAATGATATATGATCATGAATCATTTTAAGCAATCTTACAAATACACCATGTATCTGGTTTCCTTCTTTCAGACTCCCTGCTAAGTCCATTGGGCAATCCATTTGCCCAAAAGTTTCAATTTCCAAACACTGCAAAATAATGGAGTGTTTTTCCCACTTATTGATGGGTTGTATTCCACAATTGCACAGCTCAAAAGTCACCTGCATTTAATTTTCTGAAATACATCTTTGGAAGTGTAATAATCCAGACAATTGAATCTGGAATTCAATATTCTGGTCCACCATACAACCTTACTTGTTAAAGTAAATGATCTAGGTATTATGGCTTGTTTCAATTCTGAGCTGAAAAATTTATTGTTTTTCAGCCAAATGGGTCATGCCAAACATGCCATTAATTATTGGCTAGGGACAATTATTAATTCTTATCTGCTCACTCACTCAATAAATATTGCTGAACTTAATTTCTGAGGGTGCAAAAATTAGATTTCAATTTTGAATGAAAAAAAAACTAGCCACAGTGCCACATGATTGCAGAATGCAAAATTACTTTTGTACATGTATCTCTAAGAGAACGTGAAGTTTAATAAATAATGCTTGGGTATACAGACTCAACTTCACTAATTTCTTGAAAACTAGTGCTCATTTATAATGCATAATTTATTTATTTATCAGACATTTCATTTTGAATTATAAATCTATTATAACGCTTTTGTTGGTTAGCAAAATATCACCAAGTATCAGTGAAATGAGTGGAAAAAGCCTTAAGTTGTTGTTGTTGATGAAGATGAAGTATCCTACAGAAACGTATTTGTTGGGTTGAATAATTTTGCCCTGCTTATCCAGAAGTGCCTGTAACAATGCAGCAATGATAATACAGCTGTCGGTAGCATGATATTGATGCAGATGAAGAGAAGCATCCTAATTGTCAACAAAAAAAATTACAGGAAACAAGTGATGTCTTGTTTTGTCTTATAGTCTTAGGATGGTGACTGAAGAAGAGTGAATTGATGGTATGATTGTGTAAGTTATTCTTCTATTACCATTAATATTTTTTTTGTCTGTAAACTGTGCAGGATATAAAGAAAAATATCAGAAATGATAGAAAATTTGTCAGCAGTGCATTGGAGTCTCATCTGTTATTTTATACATTAGTAACAAACAGATTTATTTGTGTATGTTAAGAACAAACAAAAAAATTAAAAGAGTTTTAGGCAGCAAAATATCCACTGTCCTGTCCCAAATTCCTTAATAATCAAGACCTCTGAGTTGTTCAAATTCCAGATTGATATTCTGGTAAAGATCATACTCTCCACTGTGAAAATGTAACTAAGAAAAGAAAAATGCAATGACATGTCTCAAGTGGATAAGGCTGTTTCCCTTAAGTCATACATAACTTAAGGCTTCTTTCACAGTGTACAAACTATGGTACTCTGTTAATAAATAATTATTTTACTTTACCTGACTAAAAGATTACCCTTTTTTGATCACATAGAATTTTCCTAATGAGAGTACATACTTTTCTACAATAATGAATAACCCATCTAAATGTGGTAAAAAGAACAATGAGAATGTTATTAAAATAAAAAATTGACGTCATTATCGGCAAGGATTATTTGCCATTGAAATTATTATTCACTGTTGTGAAAATTGCCCTTGTATAAAGAACAGTAGCCACTAATAAGGCCCTTTCAGACAGCAGGCCTTCAACAACTTGGACCAGATGGAAGTATTGATGTCAGCTATTTAAAAAAGTAATAGTTGGCTTGTTCAAGAACCTAAAGAACCATCTCACCAAAACCTATTCTGCAATCTCTGTAAGTTGTTTGTTAACAGTTGAAGATCAATAAAAACAATTTTGAATTATTTTTTACTGTCAGAATTGCATGTTTATTCCTGGATCACTTTCATTTTTTGTGACATCAACTAAAAACCTTTCCTGCCAAGAGTGGCACTTATACATGTACATGTAGATCTCACTCTGTCTAACGCCAGACAATTTTACCTGTCGATGGGGGGCCCCTCACGAAGGAAAGCATTAAAAACATCTAGGTCCAACCAAAAACTACGTTGCCATTAAGAGGATCTTGCATCAAAGGCTTGTGTTTGTGTTTGACACACAAAACACAAAGAACTGTATGTGTAGCTTTAATGTTGTATGGCATATTCAATTAAACATTACATCTGTGTGGATGAAAAGCCCACATTATACAAGAGGGTGGAAGTGTATGGTTAATAATATTATATAAATGATATCAAAAAGGCCATGTGTAACAGCTGTACGATGTACATTAATAATTTATAACCTGCATAAACATAAAGACTTGAGATTTGTCCTGAGGTCATAGGTGGAATAGCCTTTTATTGATTCACTAGCTTTCAAATTTAAGGTGCAGCTGACACAAACATACTTAGATGAATGAAGACTGTTTGCATCCATAAATCCTAAAGAATTGCAAGCAATTCGACCATGTACCAGCACAAGTACATAAATATTCCACAAACTGTGATTTAATTGTTTAAAGTAAACACACACTGAAAAGACTAAAACCTAGGCAGCTTTCACATGTTTTTCTGGGAGAGTGCGAAATGGATAATCCCACAACTTGCTGGAAATGCCAAATCCTGCATTGAAAAAAAAAAAAAAAAGGTTATCTTTTTTTTTTTAAAACATCTTCTCTTAGAAGCTAAAGTATAAGATGAATATACCTCTCTAATCCAAGCAATTTAATCTGACATTTGGATACCCTTCATTGCATACATCCACTATACAACAATCCAATACTAACATACACGTACTTAATTCACCACTCCCCATAGGGATCTTTCAGGGCCAATGAAACACAATCACGACAGAACACAACATTCAACAACAACAACTGTTAAGGATCCCAACTGACCCGGAAGCAAACCAGTTGAACCAGGAACAAATTCAACGAGTGGTCAGAACGTGTCTTGAACCTGGGATCCCCGGATCTTAAGGCAAGTGCCCTAACCAATGGGCTACACTGCCTCTGCCTTATGTATCAGTGATTGTTTCATGTATAGTACTGTGCAAAAGTAAGTTTGTAAGTAAATTGTCCAGAGTGCGAGGACCATTTCTCTCTTTCATCTATAGCCTGCACTTTAAATTAAGAAATATGATATTTCTTTCAGTAAGAGTAATTTTCGGCCCACCTTTCTGTTGATCTTCAAAGTGATGAGAGACGTGATATTTTTTCAGCCGGTGAAGATAGCTTCCTGGGGTGGGTGATCCATGGTGTAGGTAGTAATGCATCATATCGTAACTAACATAGCCCAAAAAGCCACCTGCAAAGATGCCTCTGGCAATTGCTAATGGCACCATTAACGTTGCAGAAGTGTAGAATATTGTAGCCAACACAATAGCGGGAACAGGAGGAAAGACCAGTCTTCCACCATCAAAAGGTACCTTACATAAAATGATATGTAAGTTAACGTTATAATCTTGAATGATGATCATGATTTTAATTTGGTAAGGCAAGTCAAAGCAAACCACAATCTCAAGTCCTGAATGACAAAAGTTAATACAAGTGTAACGGGAGCAATATTGTGGAAGGGATATAAATGTTGTCACTTGTGGCCACATGAAACTACACTAAATTTTAAAACTGCAAGACACAGAGGCCAATGGATAAACAAAGTAAAACTTCTTATTCGACCTGTTAATGTCACTTTCTGTCCACAGCAACCAAACAAAAATTAAATCATCCACTCTTTTACTTTATTCTGACAATTTGAAAACAGCATGCTTGACTGTACAGGTCGAAGCCCTTACTGTATATGGCAAAGTCTACATTAGTGGTGAAAACAGGTCCAGTGTGTTGCTCATATTTTTAGCTTAGAGTACATTGAATGTATGGACAAGGTACAAAAAACTTCTTGCTGTAAACAAAACTGTAAACTTGCTGTAAACTTGCTGTAAACAGCCAAGTCTAACTGCCACAACTGAACATGAGAAATAATGGACGTGAAGAACATGTATTGGACTTTAAGCATTTTCAATCCCTTTAATAGCAAAGGGGTTCCTTTACCCATTGACTCCTAGGAGTGAGATTTCACAGATTTTACTCTGCCTAACGCCAGACAATTTAATCAAGTGAAGCTATGATCTTTGCAGTTATGAGAGCAATTTTTGCAATTGCGTAGAGAAGCCTGAAAAATTCAGGACTTCAACGGGGTTTGAACCCGTGACCTCGCGATTCCAGTGCGACGCTCTAAAAAAAACGCTCTATTGTCGCGGTGCGACAATTTAACTCATCAACTGGGGGCATCTTAGGTCGCCTCTTTAAGAAATTCCTGAGTGACATAATTTTTTTTAAGATGCACCCAACTTTCTGATTTTTGTTTAAAAATCCCTATGACGCTTATTTTTTTCCCGTTATTTAACTTTTCCTTTAAATACATGTATCTACAGTGTCTGGGGTGTAGGACTCCCAAAAAATTTCCCCCATAGTGTATCCACATGTTTTAGCAGGCGTTTGATTTGAACACAAAAAATTTCGGCTGAGTCAGTTGCGCCCTGGAGTTGCTTGCATCTCTTCAGAAAGAAATGTGCAAAAGTGTAAGAATAGAAGTCTTGGGTTGAAAATCTAGAGCTTTTTGTTACATGTAAGTCTTAATTGAAATGTCGGACAATGGTTACCGTTCCGATGTCAAAATGTTCTGACAATTCAGAATGGAATTACATTCTTGACTTCTT
>NC_090892.1:71809359-71811859 GCF_036669925.1 Montipora capricornis | reverse complement strand
CAATTTTATTTATTTATTTATTTATTTATTTTTACAATTTAATGGCATCAAAGGCAATACATACTAATTAGAATAATATTAATAACCATATGGAACCATATGGATAATCCGTAAAGGAGTCCAGGGCCCCATAAAAAAAAAAAAAAACAGATCACCAATGAATAAACAACAGACAGACAGTGTTCCGTTCGTCATTACCTATAATCCTGCTTTACCTAACATATCCCAGTATAATTCACAAACACTCTAACGTGCTTTATTCATCTGGTCGCTGTAGAAATGTTTTTACTAATCTCCCTTTAGTAGCCTACCGGCGTTGTAAAAGGAAAGCAACAATCACTAATGACCCATGGGATTGGACTAATTTTAAAAAAATTCGCAATCAGGTCAACAACAAAATAAAAAATGCCAAAGAAATGTATTATAAAAGTGCTTTTAAGCATAGTAGCGGCAGTTCTCGAAAGACCTGGCAAACGATCAACGAACTCACTTCCAGGAACTCCTAATTCCATATTAAAACCTCAACAAGTGTCGGAAGCTTTTAATAAACATTTCGCTAGCATTGGTCCTAGACTTGCCGGTGAGATACATGCCGACACAAATGATTTTAGCTATAGGGACTTTCTTTCCGGCACTGACAAGCGTTTTGAACTTCAACCAATTGATAACAATAGAGTACGTTTTCTCTTATCCAAATTATGCACCTCAAAGGCGACAGGGCTCGATATGATATCTGCAAGACTCCTTAGGGAATGCTGACTTGAGTTCTTATTCACTTTGCGAAATTTTTAATTTATCGATAATCACTGGAGTTTTCCCAGAAGAGTGGAAGTGTTCCAAAGTTATTCCCTTGTTTAAACAAGGTGAAAGAGCGGATATGAATAATTATCGTCCCATTTCAATCATCCCCGTTGTGGCTAAGGTATTTGAACGGATTATCTACGATCAACTGTATGCTTACCTCTCTGATAATAACATGATCGCCACACATCAATCAGGTTTGCGATCTCTTCACTCAACCGTCACAGCTTTACTTGATGCAACTAATAATTGGGCTTATAATATTGATAAAGGAAATGTAAATGCTGTTGCTTTCCTTGATCTTAAAAAGGCGTTTGATACTGTTGATCATGCCATTCTGTTATCTAAATTAAGTTCCTATGGTGTTCAAGGGAATTCACTAAATTGGTTTAAGTCATATCTGGATAACCGTCAGCAAAAATGCTTTATTAATGGTTGCTTATCTGATAAGCTACCTCTTAGTTGTGGTGTACCTCAGGGAACAATTTTGAGTTCACATACATACATAAAAACATTAGTGACATTCTAGTTAGAGCTAAATTGCTGGATCCGGCTCGTTTCGGAGCAATAAAACTAGTTGCACCGACTGTCATTTTATTGAGGATGGCCTTAATCAATATACTTTTTATAGTACTAGACAAACCTTTAAAATCAAATCACATATCAGTGGCGGATCCAGACCTTGAGCTAAGGGGCTAAGGAGGGGGGGGGGGGGGGAGTGGCGGTTTTTTTGAGTGTGTGAACCCAAAAAAAGTTTTAGCCTCAATTTTTAACAGAGTATATACTTAAGTATTTTTTTTGCCAAAATAAGGGGGAGGCCCGGGCCCCCCGGGCCCCTCCCCTAGATCCGCCACTGCATATCACTTGTGAAACCCCTATTAAATGTTATTTACATGATTCAGTTCACTAAATGTAATCTTCAGTACATCGGAGAGACCAAACGTCGTCTTAAAGACCGTTTCAATGAACATAGGCGACCTATTATAAACCCCTTTTGTAGTTATACCCCCACTGCGGTTTCACGACACTTCCTGACTAGTGGTCACGCGGAGGATCACATGATCCTTATACCGCTCGAACAACTGCACACTAGTCGTGACTCCATCAGAAAGGCTCGTGAGGCATTCCTCATACACAGAGGAAAAACACTGGAGCCTGCAGGCCTTAACAGAAGAGATGAAATGTAATTTAGTT
This sequence comes from Montipora capricornis, assembly GCF_036669925.1. Lineage (NCBI taxonomy): Eukaryota > Metazoa > Cnidaria > Anthozoa > Scleractinia > Acroporidae > Montipora > Montipora capricornis. Next base: position 71,809,864 of record NC_090892.1, on the reverse strand, counting down.
TAGCTACTTTTTTATTTTCTTTTGTTTATTTTACCTTGTTATCATGTATTATTATCTTTCCTCTCTTTTATGCATTTCCGTTTTTATTAATTTTACACATCACGTAGCCTTTTTATGTCATTTCCGGTAAATATAAAGATCTTGTAACAAGCGTTTATCCATTCAATAAACCTGAAGAAGGCTGGTGTTGGCCAGCCGAAATATTGTAGCAACGCCTATATCCACGTTGTCTTGACCAACCTTTGCAGCATATTTTCTATTAATGAATATATACTAATACAAAATACGAAAATACAGTAGTTAAATCGAAATAAAATCAATAATTCAACAATGGATAACTAATTTAATGTATTGTCCAAAAAAAACTTCTTAGCTCCCCGCTTAAAAATATTTACACTTACTGCCTTACGAATATCGTAGGGAAGAAGAATCCAGGAGTCAACTATCCTGTGAAAAAAACTATATTTGAGTGGATTTGTTCTTGCATATTTCTTTTTAAGAGATA
>NC_090892.1:71799359-71804359 GCF_036669925.1 Montipora capricornis | reverse complement strand
TGTTCGTTATAACCTCTCGAACTTGTGCTGTTTGCCCCCTCAAAAGTGTGTAGCTAATTTGCATGATAAAGGCAAATCCAACATGGCGGCTATCGCGAATAAGGTCTATTATAGGAAGAGTTATGCTTTTGACGAATGTTACAAATATTCAACGGGTCCAGGGTTCTCAAATTTGGGACGACATTCCTCTCTTCCTAATTCACTTACTCTTTCTAATTGTAAACATAAACTAAGATATTATTTTCAATCATTATAAATTTTTATACCAGGTGAATTAATTACTGATAGTTGAACTCTAGCTTTTCCACCTATAGTTTATACTCTTTTCTTTATTACTTTTTGCAACCTATCATTAATTGTCATGTTTATTTTCCTTTTGCAGTAATAGTTCTTTACATGTTGCAATAGTTTGCCTTTTCTCTCTTAATATTGTAAATATTACGTTTTATTCTCATTGTAATGTGACACAGGTTTCTTTTTCTCTAAAATTACCACTTTGTTACGCAGCAAGACCCTGGCAGCTGAACATCTTAAGGACACGATATAAAAGTGCAAAGAAAACCAAAACAAGCGAACAAAACTCAAAACAGAATAAACACGCCATACACTATGTCATGTATGCGCATGTGTGGCCTTATCGGCCCAAGGGCCCATGTGAGCGCATGAAATGTGCACTCTCACATGCTTCCCTGCTGAGGTTGGAGTCCTCGACAACCTAATAACTCAACAAAGTCTAGATTCACTTGATCACGTATGAACAACAAGGACATTAAGCTCCTATTTCTGAGTATTCTTAGCTAACAACTGCATTAAAAGCAGGCTGGATTGTGCTACACAGTTCAGTATTTGCGGGTCCGTCACTGCCGCACCCACGCTTTCCCTCATCGCAGGTCTCGGCAAGTGGTGAGGATTGGTGTGTTGTCCAGATCCCATCTGGATAGAACATCTGACCGGAGGGTGGTTGTTGGTATCACTAGCTGCTGTCACCTCCGCTGCTGCGCCTCCACCGGTACTGGCCCGTAGGGCCTCAGCCTTCTCTGGATCTACAGCGACAGTAGAAAGTTCAGGATCCACCCCGTCAGTAGAAAGTTCAGGGTCTGCGGCGCCAGGAGAGAGCTCAGGATCTACACCAGCAGTAGAAAAGTCAGGATCGACGCCATCGGTGGAAAGCTCAGGATCGGCTTGAACTGTGGGGGCACCACCTTCATTAACAGCATAATCACCAACTGGTGGTTCATCACCATGGTCCGGATCAGGGGCAGCCTCCCCAAGAACTTCCACTTGATTCTGTGTATGGCTACCATCTGTCTTTTGTACATCAACTTCAGACGGACTCTCGTGTGGTACAGCAACGGGGCCACTGCTCTGCCTGGATGGTATGAGAATAATAATAATAATAATAATAATAATAATAATAATAATAATAATAATAATAATAATGGCTTTATTCAGCATTTCCACAAGGTGGCTCTTCATCTGCTAAAATATATCATCTAAAATAAAAATAAAGGTAAAAAAAAAAGTAAAAAAGTAATAAAAATACAATAATAAAAATAAATATATCTATTTACAGTGCATAATAGAAACGTTAAGCTAAAAAATTATCTTTGACCTTTTTCATTAAAAACTTAAAAGTCATCTTAGAAAACTGGTTAAAATCAAGACAGTTCCTTACACATCCAGGTAAAATGTTAAAGCTTTTAGCAGCTTGGTCTTGATAAATATATGACACTAGTGGGATTTCAAGCTGCATAGCTGCACTGGACCTCAGCGTTCGATTGTGCATAAATTGCTTCAGTCGCAGGTAACCTGGCCATTCACGAGAATAAATCGCCTTATGAACTAGCTTTAACAGCTGCCATTCGATATGTTCTTTAACTGGTAGCCAACTTAGCTTTATAATATCCTCCCTTTCAACAAATTTACCTACAACAAAGCTCGCGCATGCCGTTTGAATTCTTTGTAGGCGTTTAACAAGGTAATGTGGTAAATTATGATAAACAACACAATTGTAGTACAACTTGGAAAGTACTAGGGCCTGAACTAACTGCTTGCGAATATGAAATGGAAGAAAGTTCCTCAATTTCTTTAAGATTCCAAGAGTGCGATAGCAAGAAGCTGAAGTTTGCTTGACATTTTCTTCCCATTTTAGGTTGTGATCAATATGGGTCCCTAAAAGTTTTGCCGAAGATACACGTTCTAAGGATATACTTCCAACCCTTAAATCAATGTCAATGTTATTAAGTTCATGATAGGAAGAAAGTTTAGTGGAAGATAATAACATGTACTTCGTTTTGCTGGGATTTAAAGCCAGACTTGCTTCATTAGCCCAACATTGCAGTTTATCCACATTACGTTGCACTGAAATAATGCAAGATGTTAGTTCAGCAGGCTTCGATGCTTGATATATGGTTGTGTCATCAGCATATTGATGGCAAGCACAATCGAGTTTCCCTTGGAGATCAGCAATATATGTTGAAAATGAGAGGACCCATGATCGAACCTTGTGGGACTCCAAAGCTAATACTGACAGATTTTGAAATCCGGTCATCGGTATGACGGCGTCAACAACGTCGTCCTCATCACTGCTGCTTGCTTCGGTATCTAACGGTACACCATTACCAACTGCATTTTCACTGGCATTCATACTGCCGGGATCTATGTTGTCATCATCAAAGGCAATGTCTCTCACTAGTTGTTTTGCACGGAGAATGTCATTCTTGTGGACAGTTTTTTTGAATTCCTCCACCGCCGTTGTTGCTACCAATGGTACCACAACATACGTGTTCCCAGTGTCAAGTCGCTTTACAACCTTGTAGGGAGTTGCATCCCACACATCCTGAATCTTACTGCGACCCTGGACACGATTCTTAAGGAACACCCTGGACCCTACAGGAATGCTGGTATCGGTGGCTTTAAGGTTGTTCCTGGTTTGGCGTCGCAGTGCCTCCCTCTCTGTTCTCGCTGAGGCTAGTCTGAAAGCTTGCTCTAAACGCTCCTGGTGTTCAGTGATCCATTCTTTACACTCTTCAGTATGGCTTGCTGACCCAATTAGATGATCCACTGGAAGTGTCGGCCTCCTGCCGAAGAACAAGTAGTAGGGTGAGTAGCCAGTAGTTGAGTGTGGGGTACAGTTGTATGCAAACACAAGTTCTGGAAGAAATTCTGACCACTTACGTTTCTTCTCTGAAGGCAAAGTACGCAGACGGTCATGCATGGTTCTATTGAAGCGTTCACATTGACCGTTACCCTCTGGATGGTACGGGGATGTGCGACTCTTAGAGATGCCATAGATCTTACAAAGTTCCTGAATCACCTTGCTCTCGAAATTGCGCACTTGGTCGCTGGGAATCCTTTTAGGTACCCCAAACCTTACAATCCACTCTTTCACTAGGACTAGAGGTACTGTGGTCGCCTTCTGATCCTTTGTGGGAATAGCTTGCGTATATTTCGTGAAAACATCGATAAGGACAAGCACGTTCTCTATGCCTCCTGTACTTTTCTCTAGGAGAGTGAAATCAACTGCCAAAATGTCCAATGGCCTGGTGGCTGTCAGGGAACTCCTGGTAGGATGAAGCTTCTTCCCTGCTTTGGCCAGAGTACAACGTCCATATGTCCGACAGTAGTCAGCAACATCAGCCATCATCCCAGGCCAATAGAATCTGCTCCTTGCAAGCGTCGTTGTTTTCTCTACTGCCTGATGACCTAGATCGTCGTGGATGGATTTCAGCACGTTCCTCTTTAAGGAACCAGGGAGTATCAGCTGCTGTGCACCTTGACCGTTTATCTGAACAACACGGTACAAGACGCCATGCTCTTCCCTTATGCGCTTCCACTCCCTCAGCAGTTTACATGCAGGTTTGGGTTCTTTCATCAGCTGACGGAGGTTAAACGGATGCCTTCGTTGTCAGTGATACCACAGCCGACCAGTTGCCTCATCACCTTTCTGCATGACAGCAATATCCTCGTGAGAAATGGACGGGAATGTAGACACAGCCTGGGGTGCCACAACCGCTGACCTGATACAGGATTCTTGAAGGAGGGCACTCGCTCTTGTGTCTTCAGCACACACTCTGACACACTCGGGTACAAGGGTGCCTCGCCCCCTCCCTTGTAAAGAGAATGAGTCACTCGCAATTTCCTCTAATCGAGCCACTGGGGGTTCCTCTCGATGGTGCACCTTCCTACTAAGCGCATTTGCGTTCTTGTTGCTTCTTCCTGAGCGGTACTTGATTGTGAATGTAAACTGAGCGAGCTCTGCAGCCCAGCGCGTCTCGGTCGCACCCAATTTTGCTGTGGTTTGTAAATAACTCAGGAGGTTGTTGTTGTTGTCAGTGAAAACAATGAACTCAGTTCCCAACAGCAAGTCTCGATACTTCTGCGTCACGGCCCAATACAAGGCGAGCAGTTCCAACTTCATGCTAGAATAGTTTTGCATGTTACGTTCGCAAGGCTTTAGGGCTCTGCTGGCATACCCCAGTACAACCAATACATTCTCCTGTTTCTGACACAGAACTGCACCAAGGCCGTTCAAGCTTGCATCAGTCTCCAAAATAAAATCACAGGAAAAGTCTGGAAACTCCAAAACTGGTGCTTCGGTCAGCATCTGCTTCAGCTTGGCGAATGCAGTTTCGCACGAGGAGTCCCACTTTTCTCTGATGCTTCCATCACCTTTGTAATGTGTTCCCTTACTAACTTTCTTCCCCTTTCTTCTGCCCTCCTGTCCTTGGAGAAGACGCTGTAGAGGGGCAGCAACCTCTGCATATCCCTTTAGGAATCTTCTATAATAGCCAGAGAGACCCAAGAATCCCCGAAGATCACGTAATGTTACGGGTCTTGGCCACTCTGAGACCGCTCGCACCTTTTCAGGATCAGGGGAGGTGCCCTCGTGTGTGACTACATGACCCAGGTAGCGGACTTTCTTACGGAACAGCTGACATTTCTCAGGCTTGATTTTCAGGTTGAGGTTTGACAACCGTGACTGAACACTGTCTCTAGTC
>NC_090892.1:71786859-71789359 GCF_036669925.1 Montipora capricornis | reverse complement strand
CACAGGCAGCCCAAGCTCGGTGTACGATTTATAGACTTTGTATCGAAAATTAACTTTGAGCTTAGGGCAGGCTGTCTGTGGTTGAAGCTATTTTGAAAGCTGTTTTGCTGTTCCTCTGTAATCAGATGGCACTAGTTATGAAAGAGTGAAGTGATCCTCACACTTATCTGGACAATTTAAGCAATTATCTCTCATAGACAACTGAAAAATTCAGGTGGCTTCAACGAGACTCAAACTTATGACTGAGTTATTGAGCGACTCAGTTGGGAGCTGGTCAATTTGTTGGGCTCATATGTTCCTGTGATAAGACTAATGAATGAAAGAAATGTTTATTTGAAGTGCAGGTTACAGATGTAAGGGTGAAGTCATCCTTGCACTTCTTTCATAGAGCATTGCACCGGCATCAAAGACGTCATGGATTCAAATTCCATTTAAGCCTCCTGAATTTTTCAGGTGACTATAAGAGACACTTTGCAGTTCATTATGTAAATTTAGTTGGTCGATCACAAAGGTAGTTAATTAATTAATCGATATGTTTTATTACTTTAATTGTAGGAGGACCATTACAAAAACTACTGGGTGACCAGTAATCAATGCTTCACCCTCGTTAAATAAAGTTCCATTATTATTATTATTATTATTATTATTATTATTATTACTTTGCGTTAACTTTCCAAATAAGTGCTAGGATCACTTTAACTCTTTCGTCTGTAACCCGCACTTTGAATAAACATTTTTTTTTTATTCGGTACTCAAGATTTGGTCATCACTACTGTCCCACTGTACACTCAAATCTGTAATTCGGATTCCCTGCCAGAAATTTACGTCAATTTTCGCAGCGCTTTATTGAGTAATCATTGCATCAAGACTTGTTTTCCTCTAAAACAGTAATTGCTTAGTTTAGTTTCATTGGTTAAGCCTTTTCATTTGTTCAGATTGAAACAATATGATTATTTTTATCATTCAACAGAACTGATTTCTCATGTTGACTGAACAAAATTATTGTGGCCTGCCTGGACAAACCGAAATGTTTCAATTCACGCTTGAAAAAACATGCAAAAAAGTTTGTCGTTCACGGCAGCTTAAAATTGGTTGTAATGATGACATGAAGTTGTTGAAACGTTTAAATCGCACTTAATTGCACACTCAGTGTCGCTGTGGATAAGAAATCTTCCTTTATCTTTTTACTCAATTTGGTTCCCAGAATGCTGGAAATCGCATTTCAGAGCTTCCAGATTTCAAACTTTTCCATACACCCCTAGACAAAGGGGCCTAATGGCCCCTTGTTGATACAGTTGGCTACTAGACTAAAACCAGCTGCCTACTTCAAATTTTATTGAACCTCTTGTGACTTGCATGTAGAGCTTCAGCATTGAACATGAAAACAATCTCTTATTATTCCTTGTAATGTAACAATCATTCTTTTTGGTGATGCAGTTTAAGTCAATTTTTTTGGGAACTGTGGATCCAAATAGTGATTTCTCCAAGCTTAAGCGTGCTGTTAACAGCCAGAAGTGCATCCGTGCTGGTGGAAAGCACAATGACTTAGATGATGTTGGAAAGGATGTGTACCATCATACATTTTTTGAAATGTTGGGAAACTGGTCATTTGGAAACTACTTTAAGGTGGGTATTCCTACATGTACTTAATAACAATTACTGGGAGATCTCTAGGTAGATTGATTTGTGCATCCTGCTTCAATTTCCTCAAGCTGTTTAAATTTCCTGACTAGAGCTACGTATGCTTGTACTGGTTAGTCTTTGGTCTAAGCGATGCTGTTGCATCACTGGATGTATGGATGCACTTTTCCACAGGTGATCTACTGACGTCATACTTAATTGGAAGCAATACACTGATTCCTTTAAAAAATGTTCTGAAGTAGTGATATGAAGTATTGGGTAAATTATGAAAACATTAAAACATACATGCCTATCTATTATATACTGGGTTTCTGATTGGTCAGTGACGAATGCGTAAATACGTTATAGATTACAAAAGAGATTATAATTAGTGCAATATGGAAGTTGATATGGAAACAAAGTGATGAAGTGATTTTGTTGAGTATATGATAAATTAGAAATCTTATAAATGAATTTGCTTGAGCATTTCGTGATTTATGGTCACTCGGGATGTTTCGAAGTTCTCAAATTGCACTCGCCTACAGCATGTGCAATTTTGAGAACTTTCAAAACATCACTTGTGCCTATAAATTGCAAAATGCACAAGCAAGTTCATATAATTTCCTATAAATATAAACATGAAAATAAAGACGAAACAGCAGTTGAGTGACTGTTACGTTCTCTCTTGACTTGTAACATAACCTTCAAATGTCCCTCTTTTGTTCAAGTGCTCAGTCCCTGGGGGGTGTCACAGTTAAAGCATTTGACAAAAACCCATGATGGCAAAAGTATTGTTTCACATGGTAGCTATGCACTGTCTTTTAAATTAGCAAAGTGAAAGTAAGCTCATGCCATAAAAGCATTATTTTTAAACTTGAGG
>NC_090892.1:71759359-71774359 GCF_036669925.1 Montipora capricornis | reverse complement strand
AAAATAACAAAACAAGTAAACTGTCTTTGGGAGCTTTATGGAGGCCTACTTGGGTTGACCAAAGCATAGCCCTTCAGGCTCTGTTTCAAAGCAAGCTTTGCCCTTACCCTTAGGGGTGCATGGGGCTGGTCCAGTGGTGAGAGCACTTGCCTCCCACCAATGTGACCCAGGTTCGCTTCCCAGACTTGGTGTCATACATGTATATGGGTTGAGTTTGTTTGTTCTCGACTCTGCTCTGAGAGGTTTTTCTCGGGGTACTCCAGTTTTCCCCTCTCCTCCAAAACCAACAGTTGATTTGATTTGAAGTTAACTTGTTGATTTCAGTTTACAGTGTCCCCAATTAGTGCTCCAGCGCTAGAGACCAGACACTTAAATAAAGTTTCCTTCTTTCCCTTCCCTTTCCTTTCCTTACTTAGGTTAATAGGCCACTTTTGATATAGTAAAATTCAGCTTGAAAGAGAGCTTTAGAGGACACAGACAAAGGAAAGACATTCATTGCCACTTGTTTCTATTGTTTTTGTTCTCTCTGCCTCACTATCAAGCTGAATATTAATATTTTGAAAATGGTCTATTATCGTTTTTTGTTGTAGGAGGTTGAATTTTCAGTCAGCAACGTTCAAGTTCATGGCGGGTACATACTTCATGTCGGAACAATTGAGGGAACACTGAGAGTTGGAGATCAACTAAAATGCCAAATAGATGATGTGAGTATTTAGTTGTAGAATATACCGTTTTCACATTGATTAAGGAGGCTAAAAAGGGCTTTCAGCTGAGCGCGCGCACATAAGCCACGCACGCAATCCTAAAAGCTGCTCACGTCAGCTCATGATTCAAAATGAGTCACCAGAAATAAACAGATACCGCTAATTTCGCTCACCTTTCTTCTAATTCCTATATATATGGAATATGAACAGACATCCCCTATTCACGAAAACAACGAAAATTGTATACACACGGTTTAATGGTCACTTAAATCCGTTTGTGTTTGCCTTTAGCTCCACTCGCGTGTGCACTCGAATGAGTGAGTGACGCATGCGTAAATGCCGATCTTGTAACCCCCTCATTTTTCCTGATTTTGCAACTTTACTCCTGTATATCTCTGCTTCTGGACTGTGATGTTTTTCATTTTTTGCATGTTATCTTAGATTAATTTAAAACGTTTGTCTTTCAAATTTAAAAAAATTCTGTAGGTGAAAAAAAAAAAAAAATTAGAGACATTTCAAAAAAACTGATTTTTCTGAAAAACTGACCCACAGATTTTGTTGAATTTTAAATATTTTAGAGATTATTTCTAACATTGTCTGGACACTTAATGGGAAGATTTCACCTTCCCGTTTTTTCAAAAAAGACAATATCTCTTGATTTTAAGGCTCGAAGGAGTGCCTTATATCGTTGCCATGGTAACGTTACTTTGGAGGAAATGTGATGTGAGAAATCTATGACGGGTACTTAATACCCTCGCCAAATTTCGTCTTGATATGATTACCCTAACTGTATCTAAGGACAAAAAATGTTTATTTGTTTGAAAAATGGAGAAACTATTTCGAGCCTCCTTAAATTGACCGTGTAGATGTTGTACCAGAAAGAAGAAAAGACAGTTACTGTATGTTTTGTCGGAACTTTTTATTAAAAACATTTTTCACAAACAAAATTGCTCACTAACCAGGCGATAAGGCCAGTGCAAAATACACTTATTTGGTAAGTGGTATATCGAATATGAGTAGAATGGTGTAAATCCCTTGTAAACACCAACATTTAACTCAATTTGCGTTGATTGTTGACTGAAATTATTTCAGTGTAAAGTGTCCCCAATTAGTGCTCCAGCGCTAGAACGACTTGACACTTAAATAAAGTTCCTTTCCTTTCCTTACTGATTTCAGCACATATTGTATTTGGCTTGTGAAATGAATGTGTGAGCCATTAGGTTAATGAATACTTTGTATTTTAGTGGAAGAATAGCCATTGTGTAATTCAGATGCAGAATAGTCATTGTGAGGGGTTTCCACATCACCATGTATTATTGTCATGAATAATATTATTAGTGATCTTGCACTTATTTCTTGTTAGTGTTTGTATGATACCTAGATATGGCTTCCGGCTGGATTCGCTTCGAAAGAGAGCTGAATAGACCCTTCTCCAAAATGGCGGCAACGGATTTGAATGAGTTAAAATTGAACCGAATGAAAAAGTGATACCAGAACTAGAAAGAGCACCTTTACTTTAGTAACTCTGCAAAGTTTCAGCGTATTAGTTGTTATATCACCTGAGAAAACGTAAGTTGAAATTTGACAAATTTACAGACGTTTGTATGACTGGGGGTATAAGCCATACTGACATTACACCTGATATGCTGGAACTTTGCAGGTTTACAAAAGTAAAGGTGTCCTTTGTAGTGCTGGTATACGTTTTTAATTTTCACATATTTGAAAGATTTCGGCCGCCATTTAGGAGAAGGGTCTGTTAAGCTCAGACATTGATGAACCTGGGATTCTCGGGAAACTCCTTGTTGGACAACATGCAAAATGTATCTGTATCACTAAAGGATTAAGTCAACTTGAAGAAGAGGCCAAATTTATCTTTTTCCATATTTTGTCCTCGTAGGAACGGCGAAGAGTTGTCATGAATAATCACACTGCTACCCACGTGTTGAACTTCGCTCTGAGAAAAGAACTTGGAGAAGCTGACCAGCGAGGTTCGCTTGTGGCCCCAGACAGACTCCGATTTGATTTCACCGCAAAGGTTGGTACTAATATATTAGACGTCGGGAATAAAGTGAGGTGTAAGACCTTCAAATAGGATTTTGTGGTTATATAAACTTCCTTCGTTTCTTTCCAACCGAGTGATTGGCTCAGTTGAACTGATTAGAGTGTAATGTGAAATGCTAAGTTTCTAACCCATGTGAACCATGTGAGCGTTAGCCCTACTAATGGAAATAGGCCCACACAAGGACAGAGAAAAACTCTGACCAGGCTGGGAATTGAACCCACCACCTTTGGGTCAGATCACCGCTGCTCTAGCGACTGAGCTACAAGGTCAGACGGGAGCAGGCCGTGGGAACTGAAGATGATAAAGTCACGACAATGAACATGTAGTCGTACAAGTACAAGGAAGGATAACGTTTTTGCGAACGTTGGCCGTGTAGCACTTATAATTATTTGAACAGACTTAACTGATTAGAGTGTAATTTGAAGTGCTAAGCTGATCAAAATTTTGGGTGGACCAACACTCAAAGTCTTAAAGGGGCACTTTCATGCTAAAATTTGTGTTTTTGGGTCAAAACCTGGTAGAAATCTAAATTAGTACTTTAGCTCATACGACCAAAATTCCTTACAACCCACTGAGAAGATATGGAATGTATTTATTATATAGATACTGATGGAATACCAGGATTTCTCCTTTTACTAAAAATCATATCTTCACCGCGCGCAGTGAACATATCATTTTTATCTTTCACACGTGGGAATATAGGTGTCGTCATGGTAACGAACACGAGTAGCCAATAAAACGCGAGCTTCCTCTTCATTGTAACATACTTTTTTGCTTTAATATAAACTTCTCTGCCACATTAACATTTTTATTGCAAATATTACATTATTATGTTTTAACTTTCCTATCTTGTTTCATGTTACACAACATGTGTGTTTTAGCGGTTGGTGACCACTTTTTCATCATTTTGAAAATGAGTAAAACAAGTTGTTTTAAATCTAGACATTTCATCAATATCTATATAATAAACAGAACATTACATTGCCGCTTGGGGATACGAATTTTATCTTCTCGTGCTGAAAGTATCTCTCACTCGTGAGAGATACTTTCAGCACTCCGGCGAAGATAAAATTCGTATCCCCGCGCGGCCATGTAATATCCTCTATTTATGGCACAAAGAGCTATTCGTATTAAATTTTTGGCGACTTTCTGAAGACATCGGCCAGTTTTTTCAAGTTTCAATCCATTTTCATCTTCTCCATCCTTGGCGGCAAACAACAAAGAATAGTGTCAGTGAACTTCAATGGTTATTGGTAACAAAGCTACAGTGTTATGTTTTGGTCTTCATTGATGCAAAGACGTATTCAGTATAGTGTTTTGAAGTTTGACTAGCCTGCGTAACAAGCGTTTCCGTTGGGTTTCACAGAAGAGCACTTTTAACCGAGCAATCGGTCAAAACATCGAAAAATCCTGCTTCTAAACATTTCTCTTCTGTGCCCCACGGAAACGCTTGCTACGCAGGCTAAAGTTTGACTAAAATAGCGTGACACTGTCCCTTTAAAATAACTGAGGAGAAAGTGCTGCCTTTGTAATTACACCCGCAAATGGTAAGGCTATCTAGTCTTTACGGATAATGACGATAAAACTTAGGCCCCGTCTTACAACCCTTCATGTTGCGAGACGTAAAAGATCCCAAACACTATTCACAAACAGTGAGGCATGGAGCTTCCTGGTGTTGTGGTCTGAAACTGAAACTGACTCTTTATTACTGGGTTGCCAAACCCAGTCGGAAAATGGGTAGATTTCCGTTTTATTTTTTTTAGTATTTTTTTCCGTGTCGGTAAAAGTCTTGCCTGTCACTCCCCTGCTAAGTGGTGTCTTTGTGCATAGAGTCTTCTGTGCGTATTTTGTTAGGTTTGAGGGAGCTGGGGTAATGCGTAGCTTGCTCTGCACAATTAACCTGTACTGGCGTCGGAAGTCATTGTAACGCGAATGGCGTTTTAGTACATCTTTAAAGAAAATATACCCATATGGAGCTCAAGAATGGAACGTCAAGACAGGCGGTGAAACATAAAGATCTGGAATCTTAAAAGCGACGAGTAATGGACTTCGACCGCGTGAATCTTTCGCCCGTCGAGCCGAAATCAAAATATGCTGTACTTCTAATATTTCGCCAAGCCTAAGGTGGTGTTACGTACAACACTGAAACCAAATGGAAATTTCTCTGGTAACTTACGGGTTCAACAAAGACAGAGAAGGAATCGAACACCACAAGTAGATCTGTGATCTCTGTTGTGTGTCTCACAGTGTTTACTGAAGTCGCATCTATTTAAGGTTTGCCTGTTTGTCTGCCAAGTAACATTCATTTTGTACTCAACTCTGCAAAGGTTAAAAAAAATTGTAAATGTGACAGGGAAAAATTACTTGAATGAAAGCTTGTTGTCTCTTTTGTGCTTTATTATTTACGGTCAAGGTTCTTTCGAAAAGGGTTGAATGTGAACTGTCAGAAATTTATTTAATTGCATATGCTTTGTGATTGTGTGTTTCGCTTGCACGCACGCAACTGAAATAGGAAGGGTTTCTTGCCTCTTATAGCAAATATGTTGCTTGTTTCAATAAATGTTTCGGTGGAAAATATTTCTGTGAAATGTCCAGCTTTTGTAAATTGATCATGTTGTGTAATTTTCGAGCTTAGCAAATTTGCATACATGTGTGGAAATGTGATACGGGGAGAATTTTTGTGGTAACGCATAAGTCACGAAAATAAACAGGTCTGTTGGAAGCGTGCTTGAGTTTCAACAAAATGACCCCCAAAATCGGCAAAAGATTGTGACGCTGATGAATAATAAAGTAGCTGCTATTACCAAAACGATGGAATTACCTGGTGATAAATAACCTTGTCTTGGAGAGTAAATTTTTGATTTTCCAGAAACAATGGTCAACCTCTGAGAGTTGGGCGATTGTGATCTTTGTGTTGAATTCGCACATTTCTTGTCAAAATTTATAACAATCGAAAGAAAAAGAAAACTAACAAAAACAAAAACCCGGTAGCTTGGCATCATTTGACACAATTGCTTCACTGTTTCGCGAGTAAACATGCCGCGGTAAAGTAACGTGGTAACTTGATCAGAGCACCCGCTGAATTCGGTGTGCGATTTACTCGGTGCAGCCAAACTTGTACAATTACAACAAAACAACTAAAATCTCCCAAACTGTTTTTCGCTGATGGTAACTTTTTATATTCGTGGTTCAAAATTAATGTTGTTTTCATGTCGTAGATTTTGTTACCGATGGCAAAATATTTTATTCTCGATCGCGTCCTGAAACTTCCTTCTGCTCTTCTTAAAAATTGTGTATCCATATTTATTTACTTTTACATCAATATTTGTTTTGCATAAAGCAAGCTAACAAAATCTGTATCTTGCTTGGTTCGCAGTTGATAGCATTAAAATAGAATTTTCGGTCCTATGCTTCTGTTACTGAGTGGTATATTTCTTACTAACCCCGCCGAACAGGGATAAAGTTTAGCTTTCAACTTCAGCTTTCAACTTTTGTTTGCAAAGCTGTCAGATGCTGTCAGTGCACGCTTACACTTGTGGTGGAAAGAAGTTGCATGATCAACATGTCAGCCCAGAAGCCAATGTTTCTCGATTCCCTTTTATTTTCTTCAATCTCTCTGGGTTCAGTACTTTGCTAGTAACCACATGTCTTCTCAAGGGGCTATTTATCTAAGACTTCTACCATGGCGCTACAATGATAGACAATACCAAAACAATATCGTGTACTGTTAGACCTACATATTACGCAAAGACAACTGTCAACATGTCATCCCAGAAGACAATGTTTCTCACTTCCCATTTATTTTCTTCAATCTTTCTGGGTTCAGTACTTTGCTAGTACCCCACATGTCTTCTCAGACTATTTACCCAAGACTTCTACCATGGCACTACAATGATAGACAATACCAAAACAATATCGTGCACTGTTAGAGCTACATATTACGCAGGGACAACTTGAATCTCCTGGAAGACAACACACAGCTTACTTGACATTATGGAATAAATCGCTGTGTTACTTCACTACCACACGTAAGCAATGCGTGTCAATTTTTTTTAAAGAGGACAGGAATTTCTTCTTTCTGACAAATGATTAATTAATAGGCCGGTAGCCAGGTTTTTAACCTCAGAAAATGACGTCTGGTATGACTTCTGGTATGACTTCGTGACCCTACCCTCCCCCCCCCCCTCCCCCCCCCCAAACTGGAAAAAAATTGCGTGGAACGCTGCACGTACCACAGGCAACTCAGTGTACCCTCACGGAGGGTCTAGTTTAAACTTACGTGGGAACATGCACTTAGCTATGTGATAAAAACTATACCAGCTAGTTTACGGGCATACCACGTTAAATAATTAATAAGTAGAAAATTGAATTGGAAATAAAACTTGTAACTTAGTGGTAACTAGATAAAAGCAATTTTATACAAGATAAAAGCAGTTTATATACAAAATAAGAGCTACATTGTTGGAGTATTGATTCATTGACTTAAAGGTTTCTAAACGTTTTGATATCAGATGACGTTCTAACAACATTCGGTAAGCTCTTCCAAAGTTTGGGCGCCTGATAACTCCAGGCCTCGGTTGTGCAAAAGGAGGATAACGCTATCCAGCGGATAAATCACTATCCAGCGGATAAACCCTAGCAAAACCAATTGAGTTATCCAGTGGATAGTGATTTATCCGGCGGATAGCGCTATCCATCGTTTGAACAACTGGGACTTTAGTCCGAACATAGTGATTTCAACCTTTGGTATATTGTTAAAATGTCTTTCCTCTCGTGGTTGGGAGGGTAAATGCTCTGAGATATTAGCTACACCAAGCTATGTAACTCTAAAATCCGTGGGTAAACAAAGATATGATGAACGCGAGTCGTAAAGTTTACCTTCACACGGATAACAATTTATTGTACTTAGACCGTTCACATATGCGCGCAGCTTGCCATTTCCGCTTGTTTAGCCAAATCGCCTGTAGAGGAGGAAGCTTCCAATTTGTAAGAGTTATCTTTCCTTTATAAATTAATGGGTCTTGGAGCGTGGGCGTGTTTTTGACTTTGCTCGGCCCACTCACCGTACTACGGTCATAACCACATTGGGAACAAAAAACTCTTTGCACCATTAGCTCATCGTAGCTCCGGTTTTACAACTCTTGTCTGAGTTTCGCTCAAACTTAATATTTAATTTTAACTTGACCGTGTCCCCGTAACCTGAGCGTATAAGCAGTTATGAGGAAGAACAATTTTATAAAGCAGTGCTTTTGATCCCATTAGTTTTCAAAATGCTTCAAACTTTCAGAGAAAATGATTTAAATACTTTTTCGCTGTGGTTTGATGTTTCAAACGGTTCTTTATTTATTTTAGGGAGCTATGACAACGGAGCAGGTAAAAAACACTGAATTGACAAGCCAGGATATAGTTTCCAGGAACATGACGGTGTTTGCTCAGGAGGTGGCTCTAGCTCTGGCCAAAGACATCCAAGGCCTTAGGGCCATTTTTGAAGAGGTAGGTTAAAAAATGAAACTGGACGAAGATTACCCGTAAATGATAGAAGTTAACTTTTTGGACAAATAACAGGGACTTTCTTTATGTTTGCCCGGGATTCTTTTTTGTAGGTGTATCCTGATCCAGTTCGTGTGCTCTCTATCGGTTCATCTTTTGATGAGCTGCAAGAAGATCCCCAAGCTGGATACAAGTACTCTGTGGAATTTTGCGGTGGAACGTACGTAACTTTTGAGTCGTGCTCTGTTGGGAAAAACCCTATAATTTTGGTTGGTTTTCATGATGGACTTTTTCAGGGTTACCCCCCTGAAAAAGTCCATGAGCGCACCGTCGGCTTCCTGGGAGAATACTCTCTAGAGAGTAAAGGAACTTCCAACGTTAAATAAGGTGTATACCTTTACCTTTACCTTCTGAACTTGGTTGAAACGAAACATGGTTCATACGGTTGATTCTAACCTTCATTGTTGGATGTTGTCATGCATCACTTTAACAGGCAGAGTTTTGGCGTAGCAGCCTTTCAGCTATGGAATCACCAAGTATCCTTGAGGTCTTATAACTGAGATAGATTTAGCTTCGCGTTCACAGCAGACGGTAAAAGTGAAACTGAAATTTGCGTTTTGCCAAAAATCAAAGAAATTGGTTTGATTTTAGCTCCTTTTTTGCCTGTTAGCTACAAATACCGCGCAACCCCTAAGAAGAGAGAGAAAAGTTAGAATAAGAGAATTGTCATGCTTTTATGACAAGCAACAGCCTGCCGTTTTACGGAAACGCGATGCTAAATTTCTCTAATGACGACACGGCGTACAGAACCGAAAGGAAACGAAAATTTTTCTCCATTTAAATTTAAGGAAATAAGGGAGTGGAGATGGCACACCGATGAGAGCACTTGCCACCCACAAACAGTGAGTTAACCTGCCACTGTGCACCACTGATTTTGATTTAACGGCGCTGGAATAAAAATAGCTGTATGAGCATGCCAATAATTCCGAGTTTTTGGGCGATGTATATTAAATTAAAAGCGGATGAAGCGGAAGAATTCCCATTTAAAGAAAGGGTTGTAATTTTCTTTATATGTTCGTTTACACACAAGGCATTTGCGTCGTACTGGTCACATGAAAAAGTTTGTGTTAGTTTCCGAGGAAGCTATTTCTAAAGGAATCAGAAGGATTGTTGCCCTGACAGGACCAGAGGCGCTCAAGGCTGAGAAAAAATGTACTTTGCTCCAGACGAAAGTAGAAAATATACAGAGTCTCGTACAAGAAAAGATGAAGAACGGCAGCCTGAATATCAAGGAAACCTCTCAGGAAATTGCTCGACTCACTGAAGTAAGGAAGAGAACCTTTCGTGGTTTTTGTAAAGAAGGTGCTGTGGCTATGTTTATTTTGGAACACGATAATTTGTTATCATCCAAGTGCGGCATTTTTGCCTCTTGTAACTTTTTCTTTCTATGCAATCGACTTTCTTTTCTTGTATTTCTTGGCTAACCCCAGAATTTCCATAATATTCTTAAATGTATGTCGAGATAAATTTGGGAAAATCAACGTAAATCAACTCTCAGTGTTGGGGGAGGGGGGGGGGGAGGGGGGGAGGGGTGAAGAGGAATAATGGAATAAGAATAACGGAAATTTTGTGGGGCGGAATAACGGGAAAATGACTTCCTTTGGAATAATAGATTTGTCAACCGGAATAAGTACATTTTTGAACGGGATGACGAGTTCTTTTTTGCTGGAATAATGGAATGACGAAAATTTTCGCGCAGGAATAATGAACGCCCGATTATTCCACTTCACACCCCGATTAGTACTTGTCTTCAGTACTTCAAGTCAAAACATCATTTCTAATTGTTAGTTCAGTTAGCCAGACGTAGTAGTTAATTTTCATACCTTGTGCACTCAGTAGTTGTTGTCCCTTGTGTTAGGATATCAGTGCTTCAGTGATCTCTGCTTGGCGTAAAGACGAAATCCGAACGAAGCTCAAGGTTGTCAAGAAACTAGTGGACGACGCAGAAAAGGCAAAGAAGGGCACAATGATGCAACAGGCGAGATTGCTTTTTTTACGGAGACGTTATTAAACAGTTTGCGTAGAATTCCGCCAAACTGCCATAGAATCAAATGCAGGCTTTAGTTTCCGTCGTCGGGGAGTAAAACACGAAAATTTAGTTTTATAAAACGAAGTGTTAACTGTAAGGAAAACTTGCGTGAACTTACGTTTCGAGCGTTAACCCCGGCTTGGTCGTTCGCTCTGACGAAGAGCTAACGCCCGAAACACCAGAAATCAGAAATCTTTGTTACGTTGGTCAAGTTTTCTTTATCACCTCGTTTGATGAAACCAAATTTTCGTGCCATACAATTATCCAATCAGAACTCAAGTGTAATACTTCCGAATAGTAGTCAGTTCCAATGGCGGGAAATGTAGCGGACGAAAAGCGAAGGATTATTTTCGCGGGATTGTTTTGACACTCGTCAAGCTGGGATTTTCTTACTGTTAAATTAAAGTTACACAGTTAAAGATCCATCTGGAACCTGGTTGCTATTTTCAAGTGATGATACATATATCTTTATATCCATCAGATACTTTCGCTCGCACGCGATTAGACTAAACGCGTGGGGGAAACAAACAAGGAGTGTTATGGTATTTTTCGAAGTGGCCTATTTATTTGTTAGGTTTATAATGTGGTTGCGGCCTCCTAATCCAATAAATTTTCCTTTTTAGGCGGTGGATAAAGCGAAGACCATTATTGAAGCAGATGGCCATATGACCTTTGTTGTCGATGTATTTCAAGCTGGATCAAATCAGAAGGTTACAAATTTAATTGAGTTTGCATGACATCATATATATCATATATGCTTTTTCCAACACCGATGCTTCTTCCAAGTATAAACCCCGGAGTCATTTTTACGTATTTACTCGATTAAACGCCGTGACATTTACTAAATTTTAGCATGTCCGATGCAGCGTTTATTCGAGGGCGGCGTTTATTTCAAAATCATATTTCTTAAGTTACAGGTAACAATTACGGTAGATCATTTTTGAACACTCATTGAAACAGAAACATCTTTCGAGTTTCAGAGAGATGCCGGCTTGTTACCGGCAAAATTCTTTGCCTTGACAACGGGAACTGCACATTGCGAAAATTCTGAAGAACGAGCTTGATGAAAGAATATGGCCACTCCGAACTTAAAATAAATTTCCAAGGCTGGTTTAGATTTCCGAATTGTATACTCGAATAAACGACACATTCTTCTGACTGGGTGCGACGTTTCATTGAGTAAACACGGTATTGTAACCGTTTCTTATAATAAGCTTCTCTCATTTAAGATCCTTGATGCAGCATTGAAGCAGTTCAAGAATCTGGCGCCAACAACCGCTGTGCTTCTGTTCAGTGTAGATGAAGAAAATGCGAAGATTATATGTTTGGCACAAGTTCCAAAGGTTTGTATATAGATTGCTGCTGGGAGAGAGAGAGAGCTTCACTCGGGCTTAAGCTGGCTCAGCTTGCAGAAGCGAGGGGATGTAACCCAAGTGAAACGAGCGTTGAGTGAGAGCTTTCTGTGACGCCACGCGATTTCCTCTGCTCGGCTAAATAAAAAAAATTACACCCTTAATGGATAGACCCTTTCCGTCAAATTGAAGAATTGTTTCATGGTGATTTTTCTTTTAGGAGGCAATTCAGCAAGGACTGAAGGCAGACGAGTGGGTCAAGTCTGTTTCTGAATTGTTGGGAGGCAAATGCGGCGGGAAAGACGTGTCCGCGCAGGGATCTGGGCCTAATATCGGATGCATCGACAAAGCGGTTGAAACTGCCAGGAAGTTTGCCGAACAAAAGCTCTGAAAGCAGAAGCGAAAGGAGTTTTTTTGTGGAATTTTGGAAAATACCGTATTTTAAAATAATTTCGTCCCCACTAGAAGTGTACGGGAAAACATGAATCTGAAAATAAACATATTTTAAAGTGTTAGACGTTATTACGCTATTTTATTATATGGCTTGTGTTTGTAACCGATATAACGCGCGCTCTGATTGGCTAATTGTGACTGAATTGTAGGGCATTATTCTCCCACGGGGCGATTACGGGCTTGCAAAAACAAAGCAAAAGGTAATTAAAAAGCCATATAATAAACTACTTACTAACCGAGCTCGGTCGTTTTTGTACGGACCTCGCTGCGCTCGGTTCGTACTGCCACGACCTCGGGCCAATATTCCCCAGTACGGCCGTCGCGCTCGGTTAGTAAGAAGTTAATGATATTCATGACACCACACCACTCACAAGACGCGGATGCCCGGGCGCGGATGCGTCGACTTTTGTTGTCCTGTAACTTTTGCTGTCCTTTTGCGCAGCCATTAACCCAAGGATGGAGTGAAGAGAATGGTTCTCGTCTATCTGACAAAGTAATCCAACGTCCTACTAAATGCAAAAATTAGACACCGTTTTCACCTATAATAGAGCCACACTGGCTTCGTAATGTACACAAATGATGGCGACACACTAAGTGCAGGTCTAATAGCTGCTTAATCGTTTGAGGCCCATGCCTTTTGCGATAGCGGTGCAATGCTCTACCAAGTGAGCTATCTAAACCTCCTTTTTAGGGGTGTTGGGGTTTGGTCTCAGGTCTGCAGTCGGCGTTTGTTGGATATAAGGAACCTTAGAAGCAATGACGACCACGGCTTCGAGAACGTTGTCTAAATATATTATTCCCGTTATTGTAATAAATTTGCGATTACTTAAGTCCCCCCGACATAGAAAGTGTGTATCAACATTCCAGGAATAAAATCGGTGAGAAAGGTGCGCACCGGTAGCTCAGTTGGTTGAGCATCGGGCTGCCATTCGGAAAGTCGTGAGTTCGACTCCGGCCGGACCAACACTCAGGGTCTTTAAATAATTGAGGAGAAACAGAGCTGTAGCGAGTATGAGGCAAACCGAGGCACTTGCCTCAGTGATTTTTTCGTGATTTTTTAAAATAAGCGTGATTCCGGTGTTGCCTTTATAATGTACTGATCATAAACACCTAAAATACCTACGAAGAGAATTGCGCCAGTCATAATTTTTTTCTGGCTATGGCCCTAAGAAAGTGCTGCCTTTGTAATAGGCCATTTCCGAGTTAATGTCTGCCTTCTCTTCAAAGCGAGTCTAAGTGCGAAGTTTCTACTTTACATATGAATGAAAACTAATTTTCATAACAAAAACTTCGCACTTAGACTCGGTTTGAAGAGGAGACAGGCATGATCTCGGAAATGGCCTAGTACATCCGCAAATGGTTGAGACTTTCAAGTCTTTCATTCATTCATGTGCTGGATGAGATCGCTAATGGACTGATAGCGGCTGCCAGCGGCGCCTGTATATGCTGATGTCCGATCTCACTCATAGATCACTTGCTTGTAAAGCGCATTTGAATATGCCAATACAAAATGCGCTATATAAATTCATTATCATTACCATTACCATAATTTAGAAAGAAAATAGAAAATTTATCGCTCACGTCGTCCACATAACCTCAAATTTGACCATTGACGTCGTTGTCAGGGCGAGAGACATGTAAACAAGTGTAAAAAGTACGTACAAGGCGTGCAGAGGTTTTGTTTTATCCCGTTACACCTGTCGTTTCATCGCGTCCTCGTCCTTGTCCAAGCTTCCTATTGTCACGGCAGTGAGCAGTATTCTAACCTGCGATCAGGCGTTCTTTTCTTTGGAGAGGGCGCTACAAGTACTTTTCACAGGTTAGCAGTATTCCAAATTTGAATGTAACAAGGGACAACTCGGCGTCTTTAGAATAGATTATCAAGACTACTTAAAGTTTTAAAATTCATTCCAACATACTGTTGGCCTTGGCCAAAATACTGATAATTTGCGAGTTCCAATTTAAATGCTGATCTGTAACTTCCAACCAATACAGAGTCTTCAAGAGAAAAAGGTAAGATGAATGGTTTAGTCGTCTTTGTTATTCTCATAATTTTGGATTTCTTAATATTATGAAACTCCATATAATTACGGATGCTCCACTGGTAGTTATTATCCAAGTCCTGTTGAAAAGGCTGGACCTCTGAAGTATCTATGATCCTTGAACTTTTACAGAGCAAGGGTGTTACCTGGGAGAACAGCATCGGGCGAATCTCTGTTATAAAAGTAACGGTCCCAGAAGGGAGCCCTGTGGGACTCAAGAAGTAACCAACGTAATGAAACGCAAGCTAACAGCATTCTTTTCAGACGCTTTGTCAAGTAAGTTACACGCCACTGTAGAAGGGAGCCAGAAATTCCAAAGCTGAACAGTCAAGCGACTTGAGAAATCGAGAAAGCTGCGTCAACTTGGTGTCCTTCACCCATAGTCGTGGCCCACTGATGATCGTTAGAACCAACTATTTTACATTTCACCTCACTTCACTTTTTAAAGTGAGACCTTAAATACAGCACAACTTGCACAGCGCATGAGAAATTATACTCTTTTCACAACAGCCTCGAAGGCATTAACACTGATCCATAGGTACTGCTATCACACTTGGTGGTAGACTCTTCCAACCCCTAACGGCTCTCGGGCTCTCGGCTCTCTTGTCCGCGTATAAGTTGAAAGAGACGGCTGTTCGGCATGCATATGTCAAATTTTGCTCTGTGGTATTGTGAGCTTCGAGGGGAAATCTGGATAGTGAATTTAGCCCGTGATTGAAAATGACTGATCCGATCTCTCTTCGTGTCTAAGGGGCTGCCATCCCAGATAGTTTAGGGTGTTAAGTCATTGCACCGAGCTCGTAGTTGC
>NC_090892.1:71739359-71754359 GCF_036669925.1 Montipora capricornis | reverse complement strand
GCTCTAAATAAAATAATATATTTTTATTAAACACTTGAAAGCTAGAAGAACAGGTAATAGTCCATCCTTTGGACTATATATTCTTCCTTAACACTCCGTGCTCAAATCCCACTCCTGTAGGAAATATTGTGTTGGATTCAGCATCTTTGGGACGCACTCACTAAGAGAATCCCTGATGTGGTTATACCATACAGGAAAGGAGACAGTACATGCATTGCCCAGCCCTGCCCTGCCCTGAAATTGCAGCATCGCATATTTCCAATATAGTTTGCGAGAGTGAATGGTAAACAATGTGCCATGCTTTCATAGATACATGTAACAGCATTTTTGTCTAAAAAGATGTCATTACTCATACTGACCAGTCACACCAAAGAATTGTACTGTAATCTCTTGTTTTTAAGGAAACCATGAGTACTACACTGGTGATGTTGATGGATGGCTTAAGGAACTGGAATACCTTGGTGTCACACCACTTCACAACTCTCATGTTCTTTTAACGCATCCAAACAAAAATCAGGCAAAACTTTGTCTTTCTGGTGTTGATGACTCAGAGGGTGGATTTCTAAGGTTAGCTTAACACCATTCAAGACGTACGGGTGGTGATGGAGATGGGAATGATCACTGTAGGCAGGAGTCTGTGCTGATATTAGATATTGTCAAAAGGAACGATGAAGCACTGAAGACTTAAAGGGGACAAAAATGTTGGGAGGTTGAACCTGGTAACAATGCTAGAGATTTTCTCCTAAAACAGAGGGAGTTGTGTACAACTCACACTGATTGCCTGTAAGGATCTCTGCACCCAAGTGAGTAGGAAGGAGACCAGAGATAACAGAGTCAATTTCCTGCTTATTTTCAGATCAGGAAATCATGGCACAGACATCATACAGGCACTAAAAGGAGTAGATGCTGGTACTCCAACTATTCTCCTTGCTCATCGACCAAAAGCTGCTAAACTGGTCTTGGACAGCCACAAAGTTGACCTTATTCTCACCGGCCACACCCATGGGGGGCAGTTGTTCCCTATACATCTATGGCACCTTATGAGAGAACCATACTTTGCAGGCTTGTATAGACATAATACAGGGTCATATGTTTATGTGTCAAGTGGGGTGCATTTTTGGGGAATGCCTATGAGGTTATGGTCGGAAGCAGAGATCACTTATATTGTGTTAATTTCATCTGAAAAATGAACTTTATAAAAAGAGTAAATGTTTTTTAAAGGGAATTTAAAAAAGCATTAAGTTTATGTAACAAGTTATTTTCCTTTCCACAAACGATGCAATTTGTCATGGTTTCAACTGGATGTAATGCCCTGTGCTTCTCAAATTTAATTTAATTTAATTGATTTCATTTGATACATGACTGGTTCACCAACCAAAATTTTGTGGCTGTGTTAAGGTCACATTTTGCTTATTTTTACCCAAGTAAAGAACACCTTTTTGCATATTGCAAATATGTCACTGGTCGGAGATCACTTATATCAATTTTCAAAAGCCCTCGCCCAGTGGTCCACTTATCCTTTTATGGCAGGGCTCGAAATTAACGAAATAATCCAGTCGCATTTTGCGATAAAATACGAAAATTTAGTGGCAATTTCGCATCTTTTAGTCGCAAAATCGCCGCGCTGCATTGTGTTGTCAGCGGTTTAGCAAAAAAATATGAGCCCGCAGTACTTGTGTGTAAAGAAACTGCTGAAAATGGCGAATGATCGAAGGAATGGAGCTGTGCACGTAACATCGCAGCTAAATTACTATACAATTACGCTACCTTCAGAGAAAATTCACAGCGAGAAATAAAATAATTTTGTCATTTATTTATTTATTTATTTGTTTTAGCAAACGTAGCAGCAAAGTGGCAACTGCTAACCCTTTTGTTTCCAAAGAACGAAGGTGACAACAAGTCGCAAATTTGCGACTTCTCCAGATATTTCAGTCGCAAAGGGAAAAATGTAGTCGCAAATGCGACCGTATTGGTCGCAATTTCGAGCCCTGTATGGAGTAAAGTAATGTCAGAACGTATCAAATGCATCAATACAGTTCCAGCTGTGTCAAAGGCTACAGTTATCTTTGATGTTACTTACTATAAATGAAATGCAATAAAATTGACTGTAAAAAAGAAATCAGAGAGGAAGAAAAGCACTTCTTTATTTACAAAAAATCCTCCATCTTGCACCATAAATGCACTTTCCCCTGAAGTTATTAATAATTACAGTAATCATTTATTGTGTACATTTTTGAGCAGTATTAATATTATTATTATTCATTCCATTCCTGATGCAAATTGTATCTTGCAAATGATTGGTTTAGGGGTTGTGGAATCTGCTATCACTATCTCTTGACCATCAGTAAGTCCAATTTCTGAAATTAATGTAAATCACCATATATAAATTTCATGTTCCATGAAATGGTAAGATCATACCTGCAAGGCACATCCAGCTTTTACCTTTACGAAAAGTTAGGGTATCCACTCTCTAGGAAAATGGAGGCAACATTCCCTTCCTTCCAAGAATGAGCCTTTTATTAGAGCTGAGCCCACCTGCAGATCCATAATCAATCATCTAATTCCTTTGTCATATGATTTACCTTTTAATTTCCTGGGTAGATTATGCCTTGTTTTCTCCTCTAGGGACTTTACAGACTGTAGAACAAGAATGTCAGAATAACGAAGTTTTTATTTTCATTGAGCAGATCAGAGTTAGGTTAGGGTTATCTCCGTAAGTCAATATGATTACCGGTACTTAATTTTCTATTATTATTATTATTTTGGTCTTAAAGCCAAATTAAAAGAAATGAAATAAGTAGCTCACCTGTATATACAAGGTTTTGTTTTTCCCATCAATCATGGTTGTGAGACTTGGAGCTTTCATTTGACTGTACAAGAAAAATGACAATGCTGCTGATCTTCCAAATCTGCATAATGTATCATGTAAAAATTCAGGACCCCAACCTTATGCATTTTGATGGCTTGGAACCAGGAGCATTGTGCAAACATAGTATGACAATAATTCACGATCACCAAGTAATAGTAATATTATAATAATAATAGTAATAATAATCTTTTTTTTTTAATAACTTTATTTTTAATTCGAATGAAAATGTTTACAAATATACGTACAAGTATGTAAAACAGTCGCAAATCTAATTAAGTATTAATAATAATAATAATAATAATAATAATAATAATAATAATAATAATAACCCTGAGAAAAACCTCTCAGAGCAGAGTAAAGGAACCAACTACAAACTTTACCCACATATGGCCATGAGTCAGGAATTGAACCTGGGCCACATTGCCGGGAGGCGAGTGCAATCACCATCCCCGCTATAATGAAAACCACCGATCTGTGGAATGGGCCTGAATTATTGAGTCACTGTCCTGCCCACTTTCCCATGTAAATAATTCAAATTTGTGAGAGGTGTTGTGTTCAACGCTACTGTTAAGGCCAGGGATCCTTCCTTGCACTTGAAGTAACAGTGAGTCCACGGTTGCACTTGCCACCTCTTCACTGGACAAGAACAATTTTGACCATTTTCCCCCAGGACTCATGATTTTGAAAGCAGGGCAGGCAAGGCAGTCACTCAATAATTGGGGCCCATTCCACAGATCCGTGGTTTTCGTAATATTACATGTATTTTGGGGGAGCAAAGCACAGCTAAATATTAATGTCTTGAAATAATTTTGCATTGTTAAGTTACTCACTATGTAGGGCTCTCATGGAAAAAGTCAATCACTGATTTAATTGTGACATCCTCTGGAAATGTAAGAATGTGAGGTCGCTGGCTACATGCTGCACAGTCTTCCTGGAAATAAACATTCCTTGATAAGAAAATCTCTCCCAATCTGAGGAAAAATGAGCAAGCTTTTTGCTCATTTTTAAGTGGAAGGCTTTATGAGCCTCCACCACCGTCATGTTTTGGCGAGCTAAGAAACTTTACGCTCCGCTCAATTTCCTTCTGTACAAAAATAAACGTACCAGTGGCAAATTATTGAGTTCATTTCAGTCTACAATAGATTAAAAGGCAGGCAGAATGAATATGTGGTTAGGGTGCTGGATTTGAAATCCAGAGGTCCTTCTGGACTCAAGTCTCATCCTTGACCCCTAGCTGGAGTTGAAGTTGTTCAAGGTAATCCTTGGTTTATCTCCTTGGCAGCACCTTTAAACAGCAAAACAGTCTGCCTCCAGCCAGTTACCCCGGGTAGCATTCTCAATGGTTCGGGTTAACCCCAACCCTTTTCACTCAGGATAAAAGGTATACCGAGTATTAAAATGGGTTTGAAAACCGGAAGTGCAGAAAAATGCACAATAGAATTAGGACATGTGGATTTCATTGCTTAAAAGCTATGCGCGATATAACCTCTAGGGAGAGGTTGTAATTGATGCAAAACAAACTTGTGAACACAGGAGCCAATGTGAACACAAAAGCGAATGAAAGGATCCTAAATAAGAAATTTTTACACCTTGGGTGATATTGGGATAAACTGACTGAAACATTAAATTGTTGCAAAATCCACCTTATCTCTATCTTTGTTAATAATTCTATTGGTATCGTAGCCATGTGTCAAAATAAATTACTTGGAATACATGAACTTGAAAGGTATCGGTTGACTTTCTTCGGTGCCGCAAAATGGACAATAGAATTATGAGGTGGTGATTTTATTGGCTATAAAAGCAATTCACTTGATCCCATGGAGCAATACCTTTCACCTCCCTCTTAAACGAGACTTATGTTTTCCAACAACAACAAAAATAACAGCTGTGGAGTCCAGTGTCGTTGGAGGGGATTTCTATGTGTGTGAGGCTTCAAACAGCCTCAATTCTTCCCGTCGAGTTCTGTGAAAATATGGATTTATAACATGCGGTGGGGCAACCAAAATGATTGGGGGGTGTGTTGGGGTTTCAGTGTGAAACTTTTATTATGACGTTCGCTGATTTAGAAACTCAATTCCATGTTCTAGCCTGAGTGAAAGCTCAATAGCAGCTAAAGATTGACATGCTGGATTCAGTCTTTTGGAAATGTTATGAATAACATGAGCCCTCCAGATGTCAATTGGCTGCAGAAACATTTACTTCTTTTGTTCCGTACTTTAATAGCAAATTTGAACATCGCTTTAGCCTAAGTGTTGTTTTAACTCTTCCAAAATGTATCACCCTACTTCTGCGCAACATGGTATTCCGAATAAACGCTTTGAAGAGCATCTTGTTTACCCTGAAAAGCCCCTGAGGAGAAGCAGTCATGTATCTACATTATTTAACGCTTTTACCGGCTGGTAAAACGCAGTTAATGGAACATGATACCCCTAGAGGGCAAGACTGCTTTCGTTCGTCACCCAATCCAGTAAGATAAATAATAGAACAATATTGAATGCTGAATTCATGAATGAATGTTCCCTTATTCTAGCAGTTAGTACAAACGCTATTCATGTCTGTATTTTAGCTTCTATCTTGCTGAGTAATCTAGTGATATATCTTAGCTTTTCCTAGATTGGTCCTTATGTTTGTTAGCCCCATTCATGGCTGACAAGCCCGCCACGTGGCATCTCTTTAGCTCGTAGTACAGCTGTACCTATTGGTCGAACTTTGAGACACTGTCTTGCTATATAAATCTCAATACACTGTAACAGGGCATAATCCTGGCAGCTTGCACGAGAGTACACAGTTTGTAACAATTTTGCTTTAAAATTTCCCACCCTCCCTCCCCGGGAGACGGGCTTTTGTTTGTTATTTGCCAATAAACTGGGGTCACTCCTTGTGGTTCGGTTAAGTCTGCATAGCGACTTCCCCCAAGCTTTGGCATTGCTTGTGTCTTGCCATCTTAATTATATCCTTGCCTTTATCTTGTCCGATCCAGCCTCTGCTGTGCTGGGGAGGTAACAAAGGCTCTGCCAATACTCTTGTTCTATTCCCACGTTAGTGGGGGAATAAGTGAGGCTTTTAGTTTTGTGCACCTATTATTAAGTCGCGTAAAACCTGCCACAGGGCTGTGTCCCCCTCAATTACGCCATATTGTTATTTGCTTATTTGTTGTCGTTACACTATCTAGTTGCGTTACACTCTACTCTTAGTTTAAATTACGGAATAGTGACATTAAGTAAGTAATCATAACTCGGGGAGTTAAGTGATGGCACTCAAACTAGAAATCCAGAAAAGTCCTCATCAACATCTTTCAATGATACCCTGATCTATATCATAACATTCTATAATAATTATTATCATAACATACTGAGCTGGCAATCTAAGCTTACCTTTTTCTCAGCCTCAAAAGTATAAGTGTACAAGCCATCTGTATCATTAAACACCATATAATTGTTCAGTGGATTACAGCAGCTGGTAAAAAGAGAATCATCAAAACTGATTACAACACTGTATGATTATAGATTAAAACCATCATAAAGCCATCTTAGATGGTAAACAAAAACTATAATAATTTATTAAAAAATAGGTAACTGCACATTTAAGGGGTCTGCTGTGAACATAAACTTTGCAAGTGACTTTTTTGCAAACTTTTATGTTAAGGGTAAACAAGCCCTAACTTCTCCCAAAGAAGTGTGACAACTTGAATGCAAAAAATGAATCAAGGCAATAGAAACTTCATATGAAAATGGCCAAATAAAATGTTTGGTTTATTTGACCTACAATCTTGTACAAAACTCTTGGGAAAAATTCTAGCTTAAGCATCATTTGACACACACTCACAAAGTATATTGGTCCTTCCCCCCTCCCCCCATACCAATTGATAATGTGATGCAAAATACTGTGCAAGCCATTTGGCCATTTTTTAAAACTAACACTGGAATGGGGGGAGAGGCAGGGTTCGTACGCGTCTTGAAAACGCTTGAAAACCCTTGAATTTTGAGAGTACATTTTCAAGGCCTTGAAAGTCCTTGAAAATCTCTGCTCATCATTCCTGGTCCTTAAAAGTCCTTGAATTTTTTCTGACCCGCATAACTTCAGTAAAAATAATCAGCTACTCAAGTCATGTCATACAGACGTGACGAGCTGTGGGGTCGAGAATGGTTACCAGTGCCTTTGCATTATTTTCACGCATCTTCATTACGGAAAATGAGCAAGAATTGTACTGTCAGACTATTTCCATGGGTAAAATCTTTGACGTAGATAAAAAAGAGGTCCTTGAAATTTCAAAATTTGGCCTTGAAAGTCCTTGAAAAGTCCTTGCATGTTTGGTCTGAAAAAGTGTACGAACCCTGGAGAGGGGAAAGTGGGAAGAATTAATGTTAATCTTTATCACACAGACAAATTAGAGAGTCACATTTTCCCAACAAGTTTTGTCCAAGATTGTAGCTGCCAGTTCTTTTCAAAAATTCTGCAAGATTTAATGAAAATGGAAACACAAGATCTTCAAGTTAAACTCATCGCCACTTGATAAGCTTGGGAACTGGTGCCTTAAAAGTTAGTGGGAAGGGGCCTGTTGTGATCCAGGCATCACACGGTGGCATCCTTGGCAACCTGCAAGCGTGAAACAATTTCCTATAAGCAGCCGCTAACCAGCAATATCACACTGGAACATGGTCCAGTGGACAAAATGCTCACTGTCCTTACCAGATACTTCCCTCCACAACCGAATAGACTCAGTACAGGAAAGGTGGGGCTCAATGAATCTGCAACGATTCACAAAAATGGCCCGCAAAGATTGCACGGCCATGCAAAAGCAAGCCCTGCAGGATTCTGCGGCATCCCCAAATAAAGGCACGCCCATTTAATTTGGCGTGAACAGGTTACATGCCAAATTAACTTGAGATTAACCTTCCCTAAATTACATTTAGCCTCATAATCTAAAGGAACATGAAGACCCACTGGCTTCTACAAAATTAATACATTACCTAGAAACTAATTTGAAGACCTCCAGGGCACAAGCCGCTTGTAAAAGAAAGCAAAAAAAGATAGGTTATACTTTCTACTAAATCAAATTGAAAGTTACATAATTGTAGGTAAATGCTTCAACGAAGTACCTGCAATCACAGCATTTGTGGATGCCACGGCAGGGATGATATGCTTGACGACACCTTCATTAGAAAAAAAGTCCTAGTTATTCCTACTGTACTCAAAAGCATGCCTCTATCCACTTA
This sequence comes from Montipora capricornis, assembly GCF_036669925.1. NCBI lineage: Eukaryota > Metazoa > Cnidaria > Anthozoa > Scleractinia > Acroporidae > Montipora > Montipora capricornis. The sequence continues at coordinate 71,746,274 of NC_090892.1, read as the reverse complement.
TTGAGGATTGATGTCACATAATATTTGAATCAGCATATCATTGAAGATATGAATTAGAGGGATGTTGAGAGAATTGAGAGAGCTTAATGGAGGGGACAGTATTTGACTGGTTAAGCAAAGACATTATCAGCAAATACAAATTTATGCATTAATTAAAAAAATAGCAAGCAGGTGACTGTGTTTTTTGTTCTTGTCTGTTCCTTTGCCATTCTTGTCCTGACAATATTTTATTGATCTGAAATGGCCAAATCTGAGCTTATGTGGAGTATGCGAACACCTGTATGCACAAATAAATAATTATTATTTTCAATTTTCTTAAGTTTGTAAAATTAATATCCACATCCAATTTTATTCCTGGGAAAAGGTATGCGCTCTTCAAGCTGAACAACTTGGAACAATTATTGCAAAATTACCAAAGTAGCAATCATTATGATAGGGTTATGAATTTCCAGGACATTCTTATTGCTGTTATGACCTTCTTTGCTTTAAAGGTCTGGTCCTTAATCTTGGGGAGTCAAAGATGGCCAGGGGCCTGTTTCTCGAAAGTCCCATAAACATTTTGGGCCCAAAAAGCTATTTGTGAAACTAGCAACCACTTGTTTTTGGAAAGCCGATCTTTTGACATAATATTATTTCAAGGTAACAAAAAGCAAAATGACAGTGGACTTTGACTTTGACCTCTCTGTTCTTGAGATGCAGAGGAAATTGTGACATTGGTAAATGGGCAGTGAAGTCTCGGGACTTTTGATAAACAGGCACCAGGTCAATACTGGCGAGTCTCATTGCAGTATATCCCTTCATTTGTTGGATCACATCACAGCTTTGTTGTGTCTTCTTTTTTTTTATAATTTATCCCTAACCAGTGTCTTATCTGAAGAATGTACTTTATTCCCAGGACTTTATTCAAGCACCTAGGCCATTTCCATCACAATTTTTTCTGCCAACTGGCTTTTAATTTACGTACACTTTTACATTATTTTCATCACATGACCGATGTTATGCAATACATGTAGCAGTTATGATCAAGCATGGGAATCAGACCTCAAAACCTTCCATGGGATATCCATGACAAGTCACACATTCTTTGAACAATACTTTGTACAATCATACTTAGTCTCGTACTTATCTTTCTGGACAAAGGATTTTTCACATGAATGTGAAGTTTAGGATGTACATTGCCATTTATGCAAAGGGTCTACGCTTATTTTGATTTTTAGTTACTAGGTATTACAAATTGTGCATCAGGTGTTTTACACAATTTGCTACAGCAAAAGGACTGCTTTTCTGTGTCATTATTACCTTGGGTAAGTCTGTATGTGACTCCCTGTATGTTATAACTATCAGCTCTCTCTTTGGCTTTTTCAAAAATCCACTGCACATGAGCTGGGTCATCTCCATCAACAGGAACGCCCTCTGAAGGATGGTTCAACAAACACTGATCAATTCATAATTTTTCAAACGTTTTGTTTTGTTTTAATGTACCTGACTCTGGAGAACACTACAGCCATGACTTTCTAACTCTGCCGAATTATTTTAATTATCATTTAGCTTTACTTTTTACTCCCATTTTAACTGTAGACCTAGTTTGAAATTGAGCAATCGCTTAGTTTGATATTTATTGTCATCTTGTGTATAGATTGGCTAGTCTGATAAGTTTTGAAGTGGTTTATTCTCTGATTCTTTGGCTACATTCAGTACAACGGATTGCTGTGTTGTTCACACCTTTAACACTGCTTCATCACGTTACAATCAAGTAATGGAATCACATACACGCATTATAACATGTAACACATTCAAGGGATTATCTTTTTACCTCTTGCACTGTGCGTCACTTTGCCTGAGGGGATTGATCAAGAAGTAGGAAGCAAACTTAAATGAAATTGATGAAGACCTCACTCTGGAGAACACTACAGCCATGATGTTCTAACTCTGCTGAACTATTTTAACTATCATTTAGCTTTACTTTTTACTCCCATTTAAACTACTTAGTTTGATATTGTAAATATGTGACAATGTTTTCAGAGTATCTATCATGTCATAATAATATTGCACATGGTATTTTTCCTATTATGGAGAATGGTATTATTTTTCAGTTAATTGAAAATAAAGTTCTCACTGCTATTATTGTATATGTTTTGTTTTAAATTATTATTATAAAAAAGGAAAGGAAATTTATTTATAATAAGTGTCTAGTTGTTCTAGCACTGGAGCACTAATTGGGGAGACTGTAAACTGAAATTAACAATTACGGTAACGCAAATCAAGTCAAATATTGGTTTTTGAGGAGAGGGGAAACCGTTGGAAGTACCCGGAGAAAACCTCTTGGTGCAGAGTAGAGAACCAACAAACTCAACCCACATATGACGCAGAGTCTGGGAATCCAACCCAGGCCACATTGGTGGAAGGCGAGTGCTCTCACCACTGTGCCATCCCTGCACCCCCATCATCATCATAATCATCATCATCATCATGATCGTTGTTATCCTCGCTCTACACAACCTACGAAACTTGCTGATCACTATCAAGTCCAATTTTCTTATTATAACAGCTAGAGAACACCTTTTGCAGAATATTAAATATTTTGCTCTCCAATTGATGCAGACTTTTGCAGTACGGAAACGTTTGGTATATGCTTGTTTGCTCCAAGTTCGAAATCCCACTTATTATTAATTAATTAATTATTTGAATTAATGTAGTACTGGTATGTTATTATCATGGTCAAAAATACCTCCAAAAGGATGTTCTTGAGGCCAAACTAACACCTTTGCATATTCTATACAATGTTCTGGAAGGCGAGGGGTGTGCGCAATGGTACACAAAGGAAAATTAACCTACGAAAATAGGGATATGACATTAATTTTACTGCTAAATCATACAATACTCTCAGATATACATGATCAACAGAAAGATTTGAGAAATCAAACTCTTACTTGTGGGGGATAAAGATCAAGTGTACACTCAATGCATGCTGTCAATCCAGGAATGATGACTCTTGCATTGCCCTTAAAACCTGTAAAAAGAGCTGTGTAGTTTATTGTGCACTAAAAATGGCCCTTTATCAACTATTGAACAATCAATTAATCATCATCATCATCATCATCATCATCATCATCATCATCATCATTATTATCACTTAATTAAACCTAGAATACGAGCATTTCTAAAACAGGTTGCATATGATTTAGCCAAGTGCAAGGAGAAGTCAGGCCGAAAAAAAGTGGCTTACAAAATGGAATCCAGATTTGGTGCAGCCATTTTTCTCAAGCCTGTCTTTTCCTCACACTCTACTAACTTAGTGGTAATGCTCGTAGTCTGCACGATCCCCATGTCTATATAATAATATTATGTCAGGACTACATCTCTCAGATGATTGGCCAATTTACATGAAGCAGATCATAATCTTTAAGAATAAAATATTAATTATAATAAAGGCCCACAAGTTTGACTTCATTGGAGCACCTTCCTGCTTGACTTAATTTCTTTACCAATCCTCCTCTTTTATTCTACTCTCGTTAAAGTTACTGGGACTGGTGTTGCACCTTTTCTAATATTAATAAAGTTAAAAACAATTTAATGTGACTCACAACAGAAAAGTGAAGAAACAAAGGCTGCTACTCACAGCATGTCATTCAAACTTCGTATGAGGTTTAAATTCGACTGTACAATAAGGCATGCAGTTCACTCCTACTGTTGTCTTAACAGAGGAGCATTGTTATGAACTTTAAAAGCTTTCACTCTAGTGACATCCAGTACTTTCAGTCATTGAAAATACATGTATATATTATCCATGCTGTACAAAACCACTGAACAGCTAGCAGCTAGATCACAGACTACCCTTCGAAAGCAACCTTGAAGGTAAACCTTTTAACAGCATGCAATCCCTAAATGGATTTCTCCTATTTATGTTTAGTATTTTTTCTTGCCTTCTGTGCCACCATCCACCACAGGAATAATACTTGTTTGGTCAAGGTCGCCATCATCGTCATATTCTAGTAAACTAAGCTGCAACAAGGCCAAATTATATCATGATGATGATAACAACACCTTATTTTTAATAACAGGGAGGCTGATGCAGTGGTGAGAGCACAATTGCCTCCTACCAATATGTGCTGGGTTCAATACCCAGTCTCTATGTAAGTAAGTTGAGTTTGTGGGTTCTAATCTGCTCTTGGAGGTTTTACCCGGGGTACCCATGTTTTCCCCTCTCCTCAAAAACCAACATTTATTTTGATTTTTAAAATAATGATCACTGTCCCATATTCCTCTAGTCCTAGAAGACCACTTCTGTAGAGAAATGTACTTAATAGATGCACTTAATAGATGCATGCCCAATTTTGACATATAACGTGAAGTGTCCCTATATAAAGTCTAATGCCTTTGCAACCTATTTCCAACTGTAAGGTTAAGGGGGTTAAAGATTAGTGTTATTTTTAGCTTACTTAGGGTAAATGCAGCTGTTCATCCTTACCCAAGGAGCACCATTTGGTGGAGACTTCAAGATGTTAATTGTCTGAGTGTATTCCAAGACACGAGTAATGATAACTTATTGAAACCTGCGTGCATCTGATTACTGCATCTCTGGACATAATTACCAGTATCTGTTACTGTTACGTTAGAAGATTTGACACTTAGGGTGCGTTTGATTGATCCTATTCCGGAATGAGAATATGTGGAGTGATGATTAAAATGATATGTTTGGCACGTTTCGAAGCAGCATGGATAACAAAAATATGTTAAAAATAGCATTTTAGCAGCTATCTGACAATTTTAATGTGAATTTCCGTAAAAACGAAGGATTAATTTATAACTTACATTCTCTGTATTTCAATTCCGGAATACGGTCAATCAAACGCACCCTTAAATAAAATAATCATTTATTATGATTATGATTATGATTATGATTTTATTGTTATTATTGTTATTAGTAGTTGGGACAACCCAAGGGGATCTGCTGGCAATGGGCCTTTACATGCTAAGCGTTCAGCTTCTGATTACTACATGTAGTCTGCAGGCAGCGTTGGGTATAAAGCAATGCTGGTTTGCAGATGATGCTTGTGGAGCTGGCTCCATCGTAGAAGTAAAGAGATGGTGGGATATTTTGAATAACCTTGGTCCGGATTTCGGATATTTTTCCAGACACCAGTAAATGCTGGATTATTGTAAAACTGGATAAATTAGAAGACGTGAGAGATGGTTTCAAGGGCACAGCTGTCAACATAATGGCAGAAGGGCAGAAACATCTTGGAGCAGTGATTGGATTGCGGGAACATCTAGAGGATTATCATGTCAGCCAGAAGGTGACTGGTTGGTTAAATGAAGTAATCAAGTTAGCAGAGTTTGCTAAGTCATAGCCACAGGCCTTATCAGGCAGCTGGTGTAATTAATATTCAATTTCCTTGACAAGGGGTGCCGGAACTTTGACTGAAGAGGTGTACTCTCATGCTTTGCTTGATGGCTTGAATTCCTAGACCGAGACTGCCTAAACAAACTGGTAGCGCAAGGATCTCCCTTTCTAATCAATAAGGTTTGCGCTCCATAATTGCTGGGAAGAGAACCTGTGATATTGCATCTTCCAATGGCGCCAGCAAATCCTGAATGTTGGGCAGAGTTCTCAAAACGTTTGTCCACCGATGTTTCAAGCCAAAGGTATACACAGCATAGGATGCCCTCATAACAGACTACACAATGCACCACAAGAAGCAGGTGAGTAAAAGAGCTCAAAGACTGGGCAGAGCGAATTAAGGATGCTAGCAGCCCCTCAGAAGACTTGCAGAGCATTAGAATTGGTCACAGAGAAAGGAGCGTTGATATGGTTAACGGTTACCATAGTACCCTTACAGGAAATGGGTTTTACCGTATGCAAGAGGGAGTTCTGCGACGCCCTCAAACTACACTATGACTGGCCAATCGATGATCTGCCCTTCAGTTGTGTATGTGGGGAGGTTTTTACTGTAGATCATGCCGTGATCTGTAGATGAGGAGTGTTCATTATTCAGCACCACAACGAGTTAAGGAATCTAGAAGCCAAACTCTTGAGTAAAGCTTGCACCAATGTCCAGACCGAACCTGCCCTACAAGATATCTTTGGTGAAATGCTGAACAGAGGATCTAATAGAGCACCAGATGCAGCTACATTGTTTTGGTGTTGAGGGCAAGCAGAGGGCTGGAGGACAAGATGGTAAGGGGAACAAGGAGAGGTCAAAGAGGTTGTCGAAAAGTTGGTTACTTTTCTCAGTGATGATGGTCTTAAGTGGCGAGCAATGAGGCTAAGGAGGTACTTCAGAAGAAGAAACCCAGGTGGTAAAGAAGGATTGAGAAGAACATTGTGGGATGGAAGCAGGATTTGAGAAGGGTTGAAGAGATGAGGTAGGGGACTGTGCTTGGGAGGAAAGTGATGGATCGGTTGAATAGGAGGTATCAGGTTGTCCAGAACCGGATGATTACAACATGCTTGTTCTTGAAGAGGGGGTCAAGTCTGGGAGCACAAAAATTTGGTGGTTTGTACACCAGACAACTGTATGGAGGTTAGACAGAGCACCTTGTTCAAGAATAACCAGATTGAGAGTCAGTTGTACATTCCCACAATAACGTATTTCGTTTTGCAAAACTCGTAGGCCTTGGCAGTTGGCAGTTCAATGCTCATTGACTCCAATACTGAGTGCAAAAACTTCATTATAATTATTCACTCGATGTGAAAAGAATTTTAGTTATTTTGGTTCTGAAATGTTATTGGTTCATACAGCTATATTACTGGATAATGCTATCTTGGTTAGGGAACGCGTCCAAATATCGGCATCGGGTCATGCTGATGCCGATCAAATGGGTGCCTATTTTTTCCGATTCCGTTTTCAATTGGTACCGATATTATCGGTACCGAATGAAACGGAATCGGCAACGGGACAAAATTCTTCATTG
>NC_090892.1:71731859-71736859 GCF_036669925.1 Montipora capricornis | reverse complement strand
GGAGAATGGGGATGAGAAGATCTGGAAATAATTGGATAGAAGTGTTGAGACAACACAGAAGATTGAACATAATTGTCCAGACTGTGGTGGATAGAACATCTCCACAGTGGACATTTTTGGATTTCTGAGCATCTTTGGAAGAGGATGAGAAAATCACCAAGTACTCTCTTCTGGCAAAGGAAATCAGGAAGATGCATTGGGTGTCCATGAAGATTATGCCATTCGTGGTCGGTTGTTTGGGTGTGGTGTCTGGTTGGTTCAAAGGTTTTTTTTTTTAAGATCTTGGGATTCCAGATGTGTTGGGAGGAATGCAGGCATCCAGAGTCACTGGGATCACCCTAATCCTCCACGTCCGGACCTCGGCTCCAGATCTGGGGTTGAGGTTAAGCAGTGTTTATGCCTGCAGAGTCAATACCATCTCAGGAGGCAGTGTGGCCCAGTGGTTAGGGCACTTGCCTTGAGATCCGGAGATCCCCGGTTCAAGACCCGCTCTGACCACTCGTTGAATTTGATCCTGGTTCAACTTCCCAGCTGCACTTGTAAATAACTGGTTTGCCTCGGGCCAGTTGGGATTCTTAACAGTTGTTGATGTTCTGTTCTGTCAATTTGTTGAGTTTCATTGGCCCCCTGAAAAGCCCCTATGGGGAGCGGTCAATTAAGTATGTATTGTATCTCCTCACAGGTTGCTCTGTCCACAGAAAGGCTGCATGAAAAGTAACATTCATCACTTTTGAGTTTTATATTTGCTTGTTCCTGCACATTATAATTGTAATCAGATTCCTCAAGCAACTAGACCCTCCGTGAGGGTACACTGGGTTGCCTGTGGTACGTGCACCGTTCCAGACAATTTTTTTCAAGTTGGGCGGTCATTAAGAAGTCATACCAGACGAGGCCCTTCGGCTCACAGGTCCTCACACGTTCGTATGACGAAACAGATCTGTCCTTGCGTAATATTTAGCTCTAACAGTGCACGATATTGTTTTGGTACTGTCTATCATTGTAGTGCCATGGTAGAAGTCTTGGGTAAATAGTCTGAGAAGACATGTGGTTACTAGCAAAGTACTGAACCCAGAAAGATTGAAGAAAATAAATGGGAAGTGAGAAACACTGGCTTCTGGGCTGACATGTTGATAAACTTCTTTTGACCACAAGTTTAAGCGTGCCCTCTGAGCATCTGACAGCTTTGTAATACCGAAGTTCACTGAAGTTAAGCCCTATTGGGCGGGGTTAGTGTTTGGATGGGAGACCAAAATGATATACCCCTCATAACACAGAAGCATCGGACCAAAAATACTATTAACGCTAACAAATGCGAACTCAGCAAGGTACAGATTTTGTTAGCTTGCTTTATGCAAAAACAAATATTGATGTAAAAGTAAAGAAATATTGATACACAGTTTTTAGAAAGAGCAGAAGGAAGTTTCCAGGACGATCGCTCGAGAATAACATATTTACGATATGAAAACAACATTTATTTTGAACCGTGAATATAGAATATAAAAAGTTACGATCAGCGACAAACATTTTGGGGGATTTTTGCAACGTTCAATTTTGTTATTGTACGTTTTGGCTGCACAAATAAATCGCAAAATCGAAAATGACATCGCCGGAATTCAGCGGGCGTCAGGATGAAGTTACCGCGGCATGTTTACTCGCCAAACAGTGAAGTATCTGTGTCAAATGATGGCAAGATACCGGGTTTTTGTAAGTTTCTTTTTCTGTCAAGTGTTATAAAGTTTGACAACGAAATGAGCGAAGTCAAAACAAAGATCACAATCGCCCAAGTCTTGTTTATGCAAAGTTAAAATTTACTCTCCAAGACGCATATGGCGTTATTTATTCTAACCAGGTAATTCCATCATTTTGGAAATAGCAGCTACTTTATTATTCAACTGCGTCACAATTCTTCACTGATTTTGGGGCTCATTTTGTTGAAACTCAAGCACGCTTCCAACAGGCCTGGGAACCCTTCCTGCTTACAGAGCAATACTAAAAAACTTCTCCCATATCACATTTCAACCTTAAGCTTGAAAATTCAATACACAACATGATATTATAATTCACAAAGGCAGAAAATACCACAGAATCCTTTTCCAGCGAAAAATTTATTGAAACAAACAACATATTTGCTCTTAGAGGCGAAAACCTCTTCCTATTTCATTGCGTGCGTGAAGACAAGAAACTCGATCGTGTTAAATTACCATGTACTTCAGGTCACTTTGATTTCGGCTCGACGGGCGATAGATTTTTGTCGAAGTCCATCGCCTGTATATCCAATTGACTTGCCATTATTGAGCTTTATAAGGGTATATTTTGTTCAAAGATCCACTAAAACGCCATTCGCATTACATGACTTTCGACGCCATTGCCGGTTAAGTTAATTGTTCTACTGTGTCCACCAGAGAAATCTACGCATTTCCCACTACCCTCTCGATCCTACGAAAATACGCTAAGAAGGCTCTATGCACAAAGCCACCACTTAGCAGGGGAGTGACAGGCAAGACTTTTCCCGACACGGAAAATAAAAAAACCCACGAAATGAAACCGAGATTCCGACTGGGTTTGGCAACCCAGTAATGAACAACACAGAGTTCTGCAGTCCAATGCCACAAGTCAAAAGTCAATGTTATGGTTCAAATGAAATTTTTTTCTTGACTCAAAATTGTTCCAAACCAGCTCAATTTTAATTGTTTGTTGTTCAATATTCATTATCATAAGCCCAAATAAGGAAAAATCAAAATTGAACTGGTTAAAAATTTTGAACCAGGAAAAAATTTGAACCATAACCTACAGGTAAACCCCCCCCCCCTCCCCCCACAACCCCTAAGAAAAAAAGAAAAGAAATAGGATGATAGAGGATAAAAAGGAAAAACATCCTCTTATTATTTTTTATCCAACCAAGACTCAACAGTCCTTTGGGAAGCAATTTTGTACAAAACTTTCCAATTCAGTGATAATCCACTGTACAGTACATGACATCTTACAAATAAAACACACCACCATTCCATTGATCCACCTTCTTGCGACAATCGAGTCCAGTCCACAAACTATGAGATGAAATCCTTGCAAAAAGAATTGAATTTTAAACTCCATGTTATGTTATTAATTTATCAATGTTTACATTTTTCTCAATAATAAATTGTACTGTCTCTCTCTCTGCATTTGGCTGACTAGAAAACGATTCCCGCACACTGTATACATAATGGAAGATACATGTAACTGCAGGAGCAAGCAAGCCAACCAACCACAGGACATTTTCAGGGATGTTGCTAAGAGTTGAAATGAACTGAAAGGGATCGACTTTTTAGCAGCTGAAATAACGCCTTACCCAAACAAAAGCAGGATGGCTTACAGGTCTTCTGAAGCACAGCCCAAAATTACAAGTTAATAATCAACTTGACATAGCTAAAAAAACATTCCACTTACAGTATGAAGGAAATTCCTTTAGAAGTGGATTGTGGAATGAACAGTATTGAATCATAAAATGAAAACTGTCACACATGATAAAACCAGAAAAGTGGAAATTTAGTCTTCAATCATCTCCTAGTATTTAAAGGTTGGAAAGGGAAAAATAATTTTATGGGGTATCAAAAAGAAAACTACCACAAAGAAAGAAAACTTGATCACTGATAGGAAACATCGATCATTTTTAGGGATTTTACAAAGTAATGTTTCATCATTTGATATAGTTGTTGAATTAATCAAAAAGTCAACTACAAGAAGACATTCTGAAAAGTGATACTACATGTAGCTTGGAAAGTGTGGAAGAACTGAGAACAGCTACCGGTATGTTGGATTAAGGGACACCTGGAGGAGGTGTGCGGAATCGAGGCATGCTTTAGCTCGGCCATAGTAGTAGTGGCAGTAGTTGAATTAATTATACTAATGAAGGCTTCAAAAATAATACCGGTAGTCTTTAGTTAAGACTATTATTTTTGCTTACAAGTTACTGTGTGATTCTTTAAAGAACTTAATTGACCTACACAGTTATTTACCTCTGTAAAAATCTGCATCAAAATCTTGAATCTTTTTAAAATGTCTGCAACAACGTGAGTTAAGTAAACAATATTATTGTGCAAGACAATTACAAACATCAATAATACTTAGTCTCAGACTGCTTACTTATAGGCAAACAATACTTCACAATTAAATTTTGATCGGAAAACATGAATAGAAAAGTCAATATCATTACAAAACAATCATCACTAAAATATTATTTTGAATTGCTAAGAGACAGTGAAAGTATAAATTAAGTGGCACTATAATAAATATTGTTACTTTATCTGAAGGATACGGAATAACCCTGCATCCAGCAACCCGACTGTTAACAAATTCAGCTGCTACTTCAGCTTTAGCTCTCCCAATATCTTTAGGTCTACAAATAATAATGATATAAAAAAAATTACACTATAAAAGGGAATTACATGTAATGCATCATATCTTGTTCTTCTATCATTAGCTCAACACAACAAGTGTAAAATTCAAAAAAGACTTACCTAAACAAAAATTGTCTATTTAAGTTTGAGACATCTATTGTGTCCATATCAATAACATCAATATTCCTAAATCCACAAAGGGCCTAAAAAAGAAAATTGAATTGAGGGTTAAAAAACGTGTAGGCCATTTCCAAGTTCATGTCTGTCTCCTCTTCAAAGCGAATCTAAGTGCAAAGTTTTGATGATGGTAATTAGTTCTACATTAAGTATGAGTGAAAACTAATTTTCATAAGAAAAACTTTGCAATTAGACTCACTTTGAAGAGCAGGCACACATGAACTTGGAAATGGCCTATCAAAATTGTTTATTTAGGTATTTTTTGTTTTGTGGTAAAGATACTAGGCATTATATAAAAGTTAACCTCATTCCAGGGTACTAATGAATTGTCTCCCAGAACAATTCAAGAAGTACAAGACTGGAAAAAGGATTGGTTAAAGGCACCAAGATAACATCTGAACATCTAAACAGAGCCATCACCAGGTTAAAAGTCACATAACGCTGATG
>NC_090892.1:71714359-71726859 GCF_036669925.1 Montipora capricornis | reverse complement strand
TTGTAGTATTTACATGTAAATCACATGAAACTGGATTTGCAATTGGACACCGAGTGCAAGGTGATGACTAGGTATCGTTCCAATTTGCTTACATTTCTTTGCAAGATTAAGCAGTTTAATATCACTTCACTTAAAGATTATAGCCCACACAAACAATTAGGTTCAAGTTTTCAGTACTATTAAGTAGAATTTACTACATAACAACAATTTTTCCAGTTAATCTAGTTTTGAATGCTACTCGTGATTATTTGGTAAAAAACACTTCGAATAACGGGTATGCAGTGCAAAAACAAGCATGGTGACTTTTTATTGTATTTTTTTAATGTCCTGTGCATGAATATCAATTGTGCCAAGTTTGACAAAAATCTGGATAGTACGTCATTTTCAGGGGAATTACCTTAAGCTTTCCACTTCATTTGAGCCATATACGTGTAAATGAGAGCGAGACTCAACAGATTTTACTCTGTCTAACGCCAGAAAGTTTTACTCGTCAACTGGGGGTGTCCTACGGCGTTTGAGGAGTCAGTGGGTTAAGCAGTCAAAAACTACATCCCCTCCATTTAATAGTCCAGATGATTACGAGCATCACCTCTACCTTTTGTCTACACCCTCACTTCAAATACATACAGTTCATTTAGTTAAAAAATTCATGTATAATAAACAATTAAAATTAATAAGAGCTTACAATAAAAACAAATGTAGAACATTAAAAGGATTCTCTATTCTCAATACATTATGATAACTTAAAAAAAAAAAAAAACAGGAACTGCATGGTGGCGACTTTGATTGCATATTGGTGGTGAATTCGCTGGTGGCGAGTCTTCTTGGTGGCGGGCGAGATGACTGGATACCGTCTTAAACTGGCCATCGTTTAAAGCTTGCATTGATTAAGTTGTTGCAAGGTAATTTGTTCCAATAGGGAAGATATCGTGGACGTCATTAATGTGCCAACCAGAGCCTCACTGGTTGTCGAAACAAAGGGTATCTTGTTCCTGTGGTTGACACATTTCAATAACAAAAGCAAATTGCAAGATATCTTCCCTATATTTAGAAGTAATATATACACAAACAGAGAGAAACATTTGCATGCTTGTTTCATTTTGAATGAGGTCGTAAGAACATCATGGAGTGGGCCTCCCTTGAGGTATGCGGGACAGGAGTGGAATGCATCTAACAAGTAACAAAATAAGGAAGATACGTACAGCGAGTCCGCAGAGTTTCCCTCGATCTCCATGCTCGATGGTGTTATGTTATGCTATGCAACCGCTCGTCGTATTAGACAGCTGTGCAGCCGTGTCTTCAAAAAGGACAAGAATTCTCGATGACGTTCGAGCCTGCGTTCAAGGCAAGGGATTTCTTTGCACTCTTGATTGCGGAAATTGTCCGAGTAATCTACAGAAATAATTTTGCAGCATCAGTGATTTTTCTACTATAAATATAGGGCTTCAACAGAGAAAGTTCCCTCAACGGAACGGTATCGGCCTTCGTCTCTTCTAGTCTTGCAATCCCGGCCCAGTAAAGGAACAGTCAGATAGGCGGTCTACGAACGTTTGCAACCATGGCTTTTTCGAATCTCCAAGCTATGTTCAAGTTAGCGCAAAGACCAGTTCATGCAATAAGCAGTAGAAGAGGGGAAGTGTTCGAGGTAAAAGCAGATGCAAGCAATACCTTGCTGTTTGTGAAAGACTGCACAGATTGCCATGCGACCTTACTCGAGAAAGCCGCCAAGCTTCTTGTTGAGGATTGCAGTAACTTGGTTCTGGACGTGAAAAGTACTCTCTTATCAGGGTTACTTGAATTCGTGTCATGTCAAAAAGTTGTGTTGAATTTACTAGAAGGCGGTCAGGTAAGCTGGGTAAGCTAGATGAGAAAAGATTAAACAAATTTACTATTTTTTTATTATTTTTCTTCATAATAATTTACAGTTTGGGGCCCAGTTCTCGACCACAAAAAACGTAAACTTGTATTTCTTACCTTGGAATACCCGTAAGGACTTGAAATTTCACAGACAACTAGCTTCAGCATTCAGTTTACACATGTAAAGCTATCGACTGCTCAACGCTATTTTCTCCCCGAATAATAACGAAAATGGAGGCTTCGTTCGTGCCAGTTATCGACCTGCGGGCCAAGTTCTCGGCCACAAAGGAGTGCGCTTGATTCCTCAGAATAAACAACGCTTTATTATCATTTTTTGTTGTTAAGTTACTAAAGCCCTGGCCAAACTATCGAACAAAGTTGGATCCCACATGCAACGTTGTTGGATGTAAATGTTGAGGTAGTGGCAAAAAACTATTCAACATTGCTTGACGAATTCAAGTTCAAGTTGGTGCAAAATTTGAACATTTGGCGTAGCTTTAGCTTCTGGAGTAGCTTGGACTTGTTAGAGGACGGAAAGGACGTATTCACACAAGGTAAAACCAATGAATGGTTAAGAGAACGTGTAGAAAAGGGTATGTTCTTTGCAAGATACATCCGCGCTTAGGGAGGGGGACATTAGGATTTTCGGTTTTGCGGTTTCGGCTATTTTTTAGATCGGGTTTTCAGTTTTTGTGCCAAAAGACTTCCGTTTTTCGGTTTCGGTGGTCATTGCGGTTTGCAGATTTTTCGTTTTTTAGCATTTGGTTTTCGGTTTTTGTAGAAAATATGAGCGGTTTTTCGGTTTTGTAATCCGATGCCCTTTTTAGGTTTTCCTATTTTGTCCTACTTGGGTTCCGGTTTCTCTTAGCTTTGAGCGGCAATTGATCTCGAATAGAGTGTTATTTTAATTTTTTTAATTTTTTTATTTATTTAATCTTTATTTAACCACGGTACAATTCATCAGCAATATAAAAACCATATGTACAATTAAAAATTTAAAACCAACTATAGATAAAACTATGTAAACTACTTTAACTATCTTACTCAATATCATACAATAAAAGCTGCTTTCCATGAATGTCGTGTTTAGAATAATGGCTTAGGTAACCTCTTTAATCAGTCATTTGAATTGACTGAGGGACGCTGCTTTCCTTAGTTCTAATGGCAAACTGTTCCACAAAACTGCGCCACTGTAGCTAAAAGCTGTTTTCTGTAGTAGTTTGTGCGTGCTTGCGGAACATTTACCTTATTCACAGTAATAACCAGAATCACGATGGACAAATTTCGAACAGGTGCTAGTCCCTGTAGGGACTTAAATACCATCGTTGCTATTTCAATTTGCCTTTAAGAGGCTAGGGATTTCCATCTCAAGAGTTCAAATAAATTGTTGACATCAGCATCATAGTTAGAGTAGGTCAAGAAACTGGCTGCTCTGTTTTGTAGTTTTCGCAGTTTCTCCTGCAAAGTTACTCCACAGTTTCCCCAAACAATATTGCAGTAGTTGAAATGAGGTTGTACTAGGGCCTGATAAATACACAACTGTAGAATGTAAGGTCCCATAGGGGACAAGATGTCTGTTTTCATTCACGTGATCAGTAACCTTGTTTTTCCTCCGAAACCAAAGAAAACGTTTGAGTGATAATAGAGCTCAATTCCCGGAGACGTCGCATGAAAACACTCTATAGCTGCGAAACGCTAAAGTTATTGAGAGGAATGCGCGACAAACTAAATGTCACCGTAGGGCATCATGCGTGTCGAATGATGCCCGAGTTGGTGCGGAGTGGGTGAAGATGAAGGACCCCATGAAGATCTGAACAAGCATGAAATGAGTGAGGAAGCTAGTGACTCTGATGAAGGCCAGCATGAAAGTAGTGACAAAGTCGGTGCAAATGACAACAATTCCCAAGGCCAGCAAGATGAATTAGGGACATCAACGAATTTTCTCTTTGGTGCAACGTCGCGATATGGAAGGGCAGTGCTGGGGGAGGGGGTCCCATATAAAAAGGGGAGGGATTTTCGTCATCTCGCTTGAAGGTGTAAATTTCGGATTTTGGTCTCACTTAGGGTGTTTTGGGCAAAATGCAATCATATGTAGCTATGAAGGTCTCCTTTAGGGTTGCGCACGAAGAAAGGTAAAAGGGTATATTTACACTTTTATATTTCTTCTCGCAGGTGAAAGCATTCGATGATAATGTCTTTGCCATCATGAAAAGTCGCTGTATTTTTTATTTCTCTGTGTTATAATGTGGTCTCTTTTTTTTTTCTAGGGGTCAAAAAAAGCCTAGGCCTTTCCCAGATTCAGATTGGTCTCCTTTAGGGGTTTAATGTAAAATTTCAGATGAGCATCCCTCCCCTTTTTATATGGGAGTCCCCCCGGGGGGGCGTTGAGCTTCAATATTCGACTGCTGTATCTGTTTATTACCACATTTAACCTTTGAGCAAGTTCCTGCTGCCATGTAAAACAAGGAACAAGTTGTACCAGTTAGCTTCCTCAGTGCAATCGCATGTTTTAGACCAAGATTAAACATTCCATTCAAATCTCCAAACTGTCCTGTCTTAGTTGTCAAATAGAAATGTTCAATTAGAGATTTTCGATTGAAGTTTCCGAAGATATAGCTTTTTGCAATTGCAAAATTGCAGTTCTAGAGAGGACTTGTGTGCAAATTCTCCTAAGTTAACTTGGCTCCATTACCAGCTGCTTTACGGAAAAGTGAGCCCACAAAGTCCGGGCTCGAGAGAGCGGCAGAAATAAAGCCTATGATTTCAGCAGATACTAAAAGATATGAAGGCCTTAGACAAGTCCATGACATCCACAGATACTTTGATTAAATAAAGTGTTAGTGTAGTTTGCTCTGTACGTATGCCCCACTTGTCACCATTGTATCGGTTTTCTGACGGTTTTGTATGCGGTTTTCGGTTTTGGCCGAATTTTTTTGCGGTTTTGGATGATTTTCTCTTCAGTTTTGTGGTTTCTAATACATCCCAATGTCCCCCTCCTTAGGAGATGATGATCGGATCAATTTGCAGGAATTTTAAACGCTACTGAACCAGACATCTCCAAACAGCGATAATGATCAGTTAAGACATGGCCTTGCTTCCTATTCACTGATCAAGGTTTCTGGCTATTCATCAACAACCACGATGTCCTCTTGGTCCTTGTCCGTCATCTCTGTTCCAAATGATGCTTGAAAATAAGATAGCGATTTGTGTTTGGCTAGCAGAGCGAATGTGACTCGATTCAGGACACAACTTTGTTGGAAGAGCGGCAAAACACTGCAACATTGCTGCGTCAAACAGAATTGTTGGTTGTAATGTTTGACCAAAAGCAAACTCTATCCAACATTTGATTGAACAAAAAATGTTGGACGAACATCTTCCAACATGGGTGGCCAAACTGTCGAACAATGTTGGATCGAGCAAAGTTGGAGCCTTCAATCCAACTTTGTTCAATAGTTTGGCCAGGGCTTAAGGCTTGTGTTTGATATTTCGACCACAAATTATCCTTAAAAAGCTTTGCTTCATGTTAGAAAAGGAAGTTTTTTGCACACCTAGTTTTTCTCTTATTGACTTAAGTGCCGTCAAGCTAGGTTAAAAGAGTTGGGTATTGCAAAACTGGGTTAAGTCAGAACTCATAGTTTATTTCATATCTACTGTTAGAACATGCCACCCCACTACAGCTTTATTTTTACAACTGATTTGACACAAAAAATCCATACAAAACTATGAGCACTTTTAAGTGTTGGCAGCGAGCAGGGTGGTCGAGAATAGGCAAATACGCAAGAGTACTAAGGAAATATTGAGGAGTGAATTAAGGTCAAAGAGTGAAACAGGCCAGCAAAAGTTGATATTTAACAGATAGCTTTATCACTCTACGTTCTTTATGCCAAGAATTGGCTCATTTGGGCCTTTTATATGGATAAAATGTAATTTGAGAAATGAAATGATGGTAGAACCAACTGGGATCTCGGAAAAAATCCGAGCCCCAGATGGGATTCGAACCCACGACCCTCCGTGATCTAGTCGGATGCTCTAACCACTGAGCTACTGGAGACTCTATGGTGAGCAAGGGTGAAATGTGGGTATTGACTCGAGCTGCATCACGCAGCTACAGAGTCAAATGACTGACAGCATGGCTCATAACTGCATCGCGCAGTCACCTTAAAGCATATCTGAGATGCGGCCAACCAACCACCCAAGATCCACCCGAGATCCCAGTTGGTTCTACCATCATTTCATTTCTCATGTGTTTATATCATTCTCACATTCGCTCAAAATGTAATTTGAGTCGCCATAAACAAACACATTTTCGGGGAAACCAAATTCACCTATCTTCGCATCACCTCGACATGCTCACAGTATATAGTAGCTGTAATGGAGTGGTAGGCCTTCTTAATGCCAATTTACCCCTGCAAAGGTTGTGCTTCCTCCTGTGACAGTCTAACGTGACCGCTCGGCCTGTCAACAAATTATCAACCGTCCTGCTGCATCCAGCACGTGCACCCCTTTGCGCACCCTCCATCAAGTCATAATAATACAAATGCTTGTCAATTGGAGCAAGTAGGCATGATGTATTATTATTATTATTATTATTTAATTGTATTTTCGTTCTATGCTTTGTATCTACTTTGTATTTGGATCTGTAAACTGCCCGAGTCTTAGGGGCATCAAAGTTGATTTTTTCCAACTCAAGGACTGCAAGAGATGCTTTTCAAGTAGCTTAACGAGTCATCTCCATTGTTGTCCTTCTTATTTTTTTCCAGATTCCAACGATAATGGCAGATAGTACCATGGATTTGACCATAAATGTCTTACAACATTCTCAATTTGGTTCGCTTTACCTTCATCAGTCAAGCAACATTGAAGTCAACAAACTTGGTGAAAAACCTGTCAAACATTCAGTTGCATTCCCAAAAGACGTACCCTTACACTTCCAGTTTGTAGCACACTGGGAGAAGGATGGAGAAGAAGAGAGACTTGTTTGTGAGAAAGTTGTGAGAGAAGGTGTATTCCCAACCACAGAACGGAAGCTGAAAGAGGACCAGGAAAGAACTGCAAGGGACTTGGAGAAATTGGCAACAGCTCTAGTCGACAGCATTAAGATCACACCCAAAGGCCTGCATAAAGGAAAACCTGCAGGGAAAAGCGATTCATCAGGTACATGTACTCACTGAGAGAAAAGCCGAACAATAGTTAATTGAATGAAGAAATCAACAGGATTCATGGATTGAAGGGTGAATAAATGAGTAACAATGAGGGGAGGGGCTTTGGGGAATGGAAC
Source organism: Montipora capricornis (assembly GCF_036669925.1). Classification (NCBI taxonomy): domain Eukaryota; kingdom Metazoa; phylum Cnidaria; class Anthozoa; order Scleractinia; family Acroporidae; genus Montipora; species Montipora capricornis. The sequence continues at coordinate 71,719,724 of NC_090892.1, read as the reverse complement.
TGAGATACACTGTAATTTCAACTTGGGAACAGGGGAACAATGAAAAAATATCTCAGGGAACAAGGGAACATTAACAACTTTAGGGATCAAAAAGCAGGGAACAAGGCATTAGTTTGAAAGTGATTTCAGGAACAAGGGAGCACAAGAAAGTTTTTAAAGACAATAAGGGCTCCCTCTGGGAGGGCCTCGATAATGCGTAAATCATTGAATGTATGAATGTTTGAATGAAACGAACAATGAGTGATTAAGAAAGTGGGTATTGCGGCGAATTATTTTTTCTCATTCGGTGTGTTATTTTTCTGCAAAATCAGTCGATCAATCCTTGCAGATTGTTCAAAGTACTATGAGGCAATGAACTGTGTTTCCATCCGAACCTACATGCACATGTGACTGACATATTATTTTGGCAGTGTACACCTTGGGCCGTTCAGATGATTAGTACTTTTTATTTCGTCTTAATCACAAGATAACAATGTGCGTTCCTGATATCAATAATTACAGTGTATTTATCTGTGTAAAATAAGTGAAAGTAGAATGAAAAAGACTCAAATGAGAGTGCATAATTATTTAGTAAAATAGAAAGCACATCTTTGTTAAAAGAACAGTTAAATGTTTGTATGTAAAGATTAAAACTGGAAAATCCTACTGACCTTTATTTAATTTTAAATACAATGGAGAGGTGGAAAAATTTTAAAACGACTGGAAAATAAGGGTAACAGTTGCAGCTGTAGTTAAAAATCATAGCTATTAAGAAGACTGAAAAATGTTGAAAAATTTCGTATAAGGAATCGAAAAGACTAAAATGTTCACAAGGTTTACAATCATGTGACTAGCTGAATCATCAAGCAATCAATGCAACTGATGAAGATGTTGTGATAAGGTCAAATTATTTTGTATGAGGATGGTAAGCTATGACGAAAGTATATGAAAGCAACACATAATCATTTGAAATGCAGAGAGAATCAAGTCTATATCTTTCCTCTGTGGGCTCAATATGAACTCACATAATGACCATGACCTCCCAGATGGCATGACAGCTCAACTGATAGAGCACTACTCCTATTCAATCCTGATGTCAATGGGTTAACAACCTCTGCTTCTACTCAAGTCCCTTGTGGTGCAGGGATGGTGCTGTGGTTCAGTTCTGGCGCAGTGGTGAGAGCACTCACCTCTCACCAATGTGGCTCGGGTTCAATTCCCAGCCTCGGCGTCATATGTGGGTTGAATTTGTTGGTTCTCTACTCTGCACAGAGACGTTTTTCTCCGAGTACTCTGGTTTTCCCCTCACTTCAAAAACCAACATTTGACTTGCGTTCATTGTTAATTACAGTTGAGAGTGTCCCCAGTTAGCGCTCCAGCGCTAGAACGACTAGATATTTAAATGAAGTTCCTTTCCTTTTCCTCTTTGAAATATTATAGAGACTACTCACTCATGATCAGTGATTACAAATAAAATAATTTTTTTTTAATTGTTGGAGTATTAGTTTGGGAGAGAGCATGACCTCACTTCCTTTTTTGGCAAACCAACATGGCCACTGTGATTTTATTTCCATACTCGCATTCTATTCAAAAGATTGGCAACTCATTTCCATGACAGCAGCAGAAAGTTAAATGCTTGCTGAGCACCGTAAATAAAAGTATGCTTAGTATCTTGTACAATATCGTCCGTGGTTCTGCAGTTAGGTTAACCATTTTTTGTTTGTTTGTTTGTTTGTTGATGTTTTTCGGCAGGTCACTATGTTGAACAAAAAGACAAGGGGACACCCCACGATGATTACAAACCAACCCCAATCACCGGAATGGGTCATCACAACATTGAACGAGAAGACGAAAAAACAGAGTTCTTCGACACTGAGGTTGAATTGGAGAAAAAGATTGACGTTTTGGCATCATGGTTGAAAGAGAGCAAGCACTGCATTATTTTCACAGGTGCTGGGATAAGCACAAGCACAGGCATCCCAGATTTCCGTAGTGGAGTGAACACTGTACTAAAGACAGGACCTGGTGTTTGGGAATTACGAGCAAAAGGTTTACCTCGCAAACCAGCAGCATCTTTCCTTCCGGACATGTTGAGGGCAATTCCTTCACCTGCTCATATGGCAATAGTGAAGTTGCACGAGGTGGGGCTGGTGAAATTTACGGTGAGTCAAAATGTCGATGGTCTCCATTTACGCAGTGGCATCCCTGGACATGAGCTTGCTGAGCTTCATGGGAATACCAATCTTGAGAAGTGCACAACATGTGAAGCGAAGTATTTACGAGACTTCAATGTCCGGACTGCCAAGTGGGTTCACGATCACCGGACTGGGAGGTTTTGTGATGATCCCAAGTGCCACGGCCAATTGGTGGACTCCATCATAAACTTTGGTGAGAGCCTTCCTAGTTTTGAACTGGAAGAGTCCTATAGACAAGCAGAGAAGTCTGATTTGATCATTGTGCTTGGTTCCAGTCTCCGTGTTAACCCAGCAGCAGACATTCCAGCTGTTGCAGTTCGTCACAAACAGAAGTTGGTAATCTGTAATCTGCAAAAGACACCTCTAAGTCCATATTGTTCTCTTGAAATACACAGTCAAATAGATGCTGTAATGAAAAGTCTCCTGCAAAAGCTAAGCCTCGAGATTCCACCCTTCAGAGTACAACGTCGTTTTTCTATTGAGATAAGTCAAGACAAAATCTTAATTCAAGGCCTTGATCTCCAATCCAACACACCATATTCACTCTTTAAGCATGTATCAGTGCGTATATCTCAGAAACTCGAAGGGTCAAAGCAATTCACGGCTGAGGAAATATTATCAAAGGAACCACTTGAAATGCCTTTTAAGAGCATCCGGTGTATCTGTGATGACAGTCCATTGATTTTAGACATAGAGTTGGGTTTTCAAGGTCATTACGGTGAACCAAATCTGTCATTCAGTGACAAATTTACTTGTCCGGGACAGTCAATATTCTCTGCTGATTACGAGTTTTCTACAGGAGAGTGGTCACTTCGGAAAAACTGACAGACATTTGGCAGAGAAAAGGAAACTGAAATGCTGCGTGCAATAGTATTATCAGCATTATGCATAAACTTCGGATATAAAAGCCAAGGGAATTGAAGAATATGGACCCACAAAATATTCAAAACATCAAACATCAGATGAAAACTTTTTGGAGAAATGCACCTGTACTCTCGTGAACGTTGAGAGCGACTCAGATGCTCTGGTTTTGTTGGGTAAGTTGTTCCACAGTTTCTTGGGCAAAGAAAAAAAAGAGAAGGAATTTACCATGTAGGATTACGTTGGCCTGGGAAGTACCAGTTTTACGTCGCCTCAAAGGCTGCAACCGCTGCTACTTGGAATGGAATTTTCTTGAATATAATTCGGTACTTGATTGTGGATGCTTTCATAGGAGAAGAGCTTGTTGGGTGCGCCGTTGGTCCAAGTTATTGCCAGCTAATAAGACTAAGTACACTGCAGGACACTAAGTGTACATTTTACCACATTTTTTTAATTGGCTCCTCTGTCTGGCGTTTTTGTGGTGAGCGCAATACGGAGAAACTAGAAGCGCCAAATAAGAGAATACGTACCTGTCCTCTTACGATGGTCTTCTCACTAAAGTCAAACTCTACGTACATCTTTATATAACTAGACCCTCCGTGAGGGTACACTGGGTTGCCTGTGGTACGTGCACCGTTCCAGACAATTTTTTTCAAGTTGGGGGGTCATTAAGAAGTCATACCAGAAGAGGCCCTTTGGCTCACAGGTCCTCACACGTTCGTACGACGAAACAGATCCGTCCTTGCGTAACATGTAGCGCTAAAAGTGCACGATATTGTTTTGGTATTGTCTATCATTGCAGTGCCATGGTAGAAGTCTTGGGTAAATAGTCTGAGAAGACATATGGTTACTAGCAAAGTACTGAACCCAGAAAGATTGAAGAAAATAAATGGGAAGTGAGAAACATTGGCTTCAGGGCTGACATGTTGATAAACTTCTTTTTACCACAAGTTTAAGCGTGCCCTGTGAGCATCTGACAGCTTTCAGGAGCTCATCAAGCGGAGCCTCTATCTCCTCTAATTCCTTGAGTCAACCCTTTCCCGAGTAAATTTATTTTTAGGAACAGGATTTTCCCGCGAAAAGGATCATAATTCCCTTGATGCTGAGATAGCTCTGTTTTGATTGGTTTTTACAACAGTGGGCGTGCTGAATGTCCCAAGGGAGATTGGCTTTTACAACAGTGAGCGTGCTGAATCTCCCAAGGGAGGTGTTCTATAAATAAATCTACTCGGGAAAGGGTTGACTCCGAGGCCAAGTATGGGAGATAGAGGCTCCTCTTCATGAGCTCCTGCAGCTTTGTAATGCCGAAGTTCACTGAAGTTAAACCCTGTTCGGCGGGGTTAGTGTTTGGATGGGAGACCAAAACAATATACCCCTCATAAAACAGAAGCATCGGACCGAAAATACTATTAAAGCTAACAAATGCGAACTCGCCAAGGTACAGATTTTGTTAGCTTGCTTTATGCAAAAACAAATATTGATGCAAAAGTAAATCAACATTGATACACAGTTTTTAGAAAGAGCAGAAGGAAGTTTCCAGGACGGTCGCTCGAGAATAACATATTTACGACATGAAAACAACATTAATTTTGAACCGTGAATATAGAATATAAACAGTTACGATCAGCGACAAACATTTTGGGAGATTTTTGCTACGTTCAATTTTGTTATTGTACGTTTTGGCTGCACAAATAAATCGCAAAATCGAAAGTGACATCGCCGGAATTCAGCGGGCGCCGTGATTAAGTTACCGCGGCATGTTTACTTGCCAAACAGTGAAGCATCTGTGTCAAATGATGGCAAGATACCGGGTTTTTGTAAGTTTCTTTTTCTGTTAAGTGTTATAAAGTTTGACAATGAAATGAGCGAAGTCAAAACAAAGATCACAATCGTCCAACTCTTGTTTATGCAAAGTCAAAATTTACTTTCCAAGACGCGTTCGACGTTATATATCACCAAGGTAATTTCATCATTTTGAAAATAGCAGCTACTTTATGATTCGTCTGCGTCCCAATTTACATTGATTTTGGGGCTCATTTTGTTGAAACTCAAGCACGCTTCCAACAGGCCTGTGAACCCTTCCTGCTTACAGAGCAATACTAAAAAACATCTCCCATATCACATTTCAACCTTAAGCTCGGAAATTCAATACACAACATGATATTATAATTCACAAAGGCAGAAAATACCACAGAATCCTTTTCCAGTAAAAATTTAATGAAACAAACAACGTATTTGCTCTTAGAGGCGAAAACCTCTTCCTATTTCATTGCGTGCGTGAAGGCAAGAAACTCAATCGTGTCAAATTACCAAATTACTTCAGGTAAATA
>NC_090892.1:71696859-71699359 GCF_036669925.1 Montipora capricornis | reverse complement strand
TATTCTGACTTCAGGGTGAACTGTTTACACAATCGCGAGGTTGAGCGCCCTTGTAATTGAAAATCTAAACATCTATGAAATACAAAAACAGACGAATTATCGCAAATCACAATGCTGCCAAGCACAAAAGCAGAAGAAGTGGTTAAAAGCGTGAGTTTCATTTAAACAATCTTCGCACTAGTAAGTTGTAGCACTAAAGTATTATTTCTCGTCTAGCGTTGCATCTTTTATATCCAAATAACCGCTAAAAATAAAGATTTTTTAACGATCTATCCGTAGATATTTTTTCATAATTTAATATTCTCTGTTATACTTTGCACAACAATCAAAACACAAAAATAGCAACGCACGCAACAAATTTAGTCGCATTGAAATACCTCTTCGTAAATTTTTAGTTATTGTGAAAAATCTTTCTCTGTTCGTTAGCAATCATCCTTTCAAATTTCAGAGAAATCGACCTGTCCGCGAATCTTTTAATTTACGAGTTTTTTTCAATGGGATGTCAAAAGGCCAAGTGGATGTTCTGCATAATCGGGCAAGTTCGTGCGATCAAGTTTGCGCGTGTGACCGGCAGGTTAGTTTTGCAGGTTGCAGGTTGCAGGTTGAAATTTACTGTGACTGTTACATGAATAGCTAACCTTAGGCCTAATTAGGCCTAAAAACGTTTCTTTAGGCCTAAGGTTAGCTATTCATGTAACAGTCACAGTAAATTTGACAAAACAATATGGATGTTGAAATTGTGATGGAAGAAAGTAACCAGGGTCATTTATATTTCAGGTGTGAAAATTGAAACACCTACTGACCGTATAAATGATACCGGTTGATGACTAACATAAGCGGTGTCCATCAGGAATGCGGCCTATGTTCGACTAAATCGTTGAGGTTTTCTTTTCTAATGGCTTACCATAATTTGAATTGAATTTGTCACATAAACGGGGCGCTGACTGGTTATATTTTTGTGTATCTGATTATATTCGGTTATATTTGATTTCCGTAGCTTAAGATTTTCTCTGTCGAGTTTCTTCTCTTTCTTATTTATCTTTTTTTTCAGAATGTGAAACTCAAGAAACAAAGGGATCATTACTGTTTCAATGGTGGAACTTGTGTCCGTTATCCCAGCTCCATAAGCAATGGTCCTCATTGCCGGTGCCGATCAGGATTCGAGGGTATTCGTTGCATGACAAGAAGTATCTCCTTGCCTGTCAACTGAAAAAATCTCAATAAAATGTACTGGGTAACGACGTATCAGCTTGAATTTTTTATCAAAAGCAAACTAACTCTCTTCCATTTCGTATGCAAGCCGGTGACGTGTCTTTCTTCAACTTGCATATAAATGCGCGCAAACGTCATAAACGGGTTATTGAGATAAGTGCCAAAAGGCCATTAATCGCTTGGTCTCGCCTCTGGTCTTCTGAAGCTGACCTTTATAGTTCAAGTCGTTTATTGTCAAGAGCTGTAGGCGTGGCTCGGACTCAACACTGTTGCACTGTATTTCTTGTACAAGAACTGCAGCATTTGTTGATTCATTGACAAATGTTGAACCGTGTGTCACCGGCGAGCGCGCTCGTGCATGCAATATATTTGGTTTATAAAAGCCGTTTTAAGGTTTCCACCAATGAGAACTCCCAGTGGATTTGCCGATAGTAACCTCATTAATCGGAGAACCGTTGATTACTGGAGTCGGATAGTCTGAGAAGTTACTTAGCCTCTGTCTTGATCCGATGAGCATAAATTCAGTTTTAGCCGTATTTAAAATCAGTTTGTTAGCAACTAGACGCTCCAAAAAAGCGTACACTGGGTTGCCTGTGGTACGTGTTACACAAAAAAAGAAGGCACTGAATTGGGTGGTGTTGAACTGCAGTGTTCCAGTTAATTTTTTCAAGTTGGGGGTCATTAAGACCATTTAAGGGGTCACCCACATGTCGCGCCAGCAGAGGCCCTTTGGCGTCCCATTTTGAGGTCTTTTAGTTTTTTAAGCTTTGGTAATAAATTCAGTTTAAAGATAACAAAACAAGGTCTTGAGTAAAATTCACTCGTTTCTTCTTTAAATAAATAGTCTGCAAACAACTAACTGCAAATTGCTCTGACGGACGTTTTCTATGCATGTCTGTACGGCAGTTGCACTAAGCAAACGTTTATTACACACACTAAGAAAGGACTGAAGGTGTTGTTTCCGCTTCATAATTCCTCTTCTTGTTGTCTAATCTGATTCCAGGTCAAAACACTGTTTGGCTTTACGTTTGCTCCAAAAAGTACCGTAAAAGCCAGGAGTTTAACAGAAAAAGACACAAAAAAAGACAGATGAAGAAAAAAAAACAACATAGTTTTTATATATAACTCTGAATCGAATTCTCATCGAAAGATTAATGACAATCGATCGTAAAAAACACGAAAATTTCTGCAGTCTCTGACTTTTAGAATAAACGAAAAGTCATGATGTTTCAAAAGGAAGAAATTGATCACGTGCTAGGCAACCATAAAGGTGCACGTGATCACCTTG
>NC_090892.1:71665173-71691759 GCF_036669925.1 Montipora capricornis | reverse complement strand
AACAGGTCGTTGGCGAAACGACCGGTATTCGCAGAGGATGGCAAACAAAATAACACAAAAGAAACTATGGTGCTGCGTCCGTGGGGTAGTAGTATGCAAAACAAAATTTGGTTTTATCAACGGAGTTGATAATGTAAATAGGCCACCGTACAGAGATTCTAAAAGCTGACGTTTCGAGCGTTAGCCCTTCGTCAGAGCGAAGAGCTAACGCTCGAAACGTCGGCTTTTAGAATCTCTGTACGGTGGCCAATTTACATTATCAACTCCGTTGATAAAACCAAATTTTTGTATACTATTTCCCCACCGACGCAGCACCACAGTTTCTTTAGAAACTACCTCCTTCATTCATTTTTTGTTCAACCGCTGCGACCACTAGACCCAAGACGACGAAAATAATAAGAGACCTGGGAACGAAACTTATAACAAGATGGCGTCCAAAACGAGTCCTAAAATTGACTTCATTCTTGTTGCTTTGGGTGGGATTGTCAGCATAAATCTCGTCTATCTTGGGAATTTCTTTTCTAAACCTAGAAGACAAAACCAAGTACAAAATTATCCTAATTCAAGCATTGTTAACTGTGCAATCAGTGATGTTTTTCAGCGCAAGGTACCTGTGGATACGATTGTGTTCTCCACTTTTACACCATCCGTCGTTTCTCAACAAGGCCCTTCTGACAATCGTGATATCGGTTATTGGCTTATCACAGAGTAGCATTGTCCTGGGGCTCATCTTTTCGGCGTAGAGCCTCACTGGATTTCTCTGTTGTCCTACTCAAGCTTGGGTGTGCTAATTTTGTTAACCACTGCAACTGTTTTCTCCGATTTGGTTACATGTACATTCGGCCTTTTAAATTCAAGGTCTTGTCCAAGTCCTTCGAGGGCACAGTATGCTAGATCACAAATTATTGCAATTGTATTAGTTACAGCTTTGTTTACAGCACTGGCATTACACAACGGACTTAAAGAACCTCTGGTAAAACAGGTGAATATTCCGATAAAGAATCTTCCAGCTGAATTTCATGGATTTACTATTGTTCATCTACCAGATTTGCATGTAGGGCCTACCATTGGTAAAACTATGCTGGAAAAAGTGGTTAAGACAACAAATAAGTTGAACCCAGATGCAGTTACAATAGCTGGAGACTTGGTTGATGCTACTGTGTTTCAGATTCGCCAGGCAGTTAAACCATTGCTCAAGTTAAGAGCGAGATATGGTGTATATTTTGTAACAGGTATAACTAGTTTTATTTTCCGGGCAAACCTTGGTTTTACAGAGATGAAGATGAAAGGCAACATGGTCCACTGGTTGGGGCATAGGATTTGCCAGTCAGATAAGGACAGTTTAATTAGAGTGTTACTATGATGATCAACAAATCACTTCCTCTTCCATTTTTTCTTCAGATTTTGAAAGTGTGATTGCTTAAGAGGGAGTATCACTGTATTGGTCATGTTCTAGCTGTAGTGAATGTCACCGTTTATAAGGCAATTGGAAGAGACGTTACAATTATTAGTGTGCAAAATTCACATGTGCGTGAAAGTTACTCACTTGGTTATCTGTGAAGTGGACTGCCCTTAGCTCATTAATGATGTTTAATAATCAAGAACTTTTTACGCATTAAATGTAAATTATAACATCACTTCTGACTGGCTCATAAATGATGACATTCGTTACAGCTAGAACTTGCGCAATACTCTCTTTAGCTTTGATTTTTATCCAAAGGTTTTTTACTGTGAGTGTAAGTATTGCATTACATTCTTTAACTATCAAGTCTGACATCATCAATATTTTTCTCCTCGATCCAGCTCTCTCTAGATTTTAAAATTAGTAATAGTGTACCATTAAATAGGAAAAGTTCAGTTAAAATAAACAGGTGTCCTTTTGAAATCAGGTCAAATTAGTGTTTTGATAACATAGTTTTAAAATCCAAAGAAAAAGAAGAATTGAATTTTTGGTCATACAATGTAGTAGCACTTTAATTAAGTAAAAGCTCTAAATAAAATAATATATTTTTATTAAACACTTGAAAGCTAGAAGAACAGGTAATAGTCCATCCTTTGGACTATATATTCTTCCTTAACACTCCGTGCTCAAATCCCACTCCTGTAGGAAATATTGTGTTGGATTCAGCATCTTTGGGACGCACTCACTAAGAGAATCCCTGATGTGGTTATACCATACAGGAAAGGAGACAGTACATGCATTGCCCAGCCCTGCCCTGAAATTGCAGCATTGCATATTTCCAATATAGTTTGCGAGAGTGAATGGTAAACAATGTGCCATGCTTTCATAGATACATGTAACAGCATTTTTGTCTAAAAAGATGTCATTACTGACCAGTCACACCAAAGAATGTACTGTAATCTCTTGTTTTTAAGGAAATCATGAGTACTACACTGGTGATGTTGATGGATGGCTTAAGGAACTGGAATACCTTGGTGTCACACCACTTCACAACTCTCATGTTCTTTTAACGCATCCAAACAAAAATCAGGCAAAACTTTGTCTTTCTGGTGTTGATGACTCAGAGGGTGGATTTCTAAGGTTAGCTTAACACCATTCAAGACGTAAGGGTGATAATGGAGATGGGAATGATCACTGTAGGCAGGAGTCTGTGCTGATATTAGATATTGTCAAAAGGAACGATGAAGCACTGAAGACTTAAAGGGGACAAAAATGTTGGGAGGTTGAACCTGGTAACAATGCTAGAGATTTTCTCCTAAAACAGAGGGAGTTGTGTACAACTCACACTGATTGCCTGTAAGGATCTCTGCACCCAAGTGAGTAGGAAGGAGACCACAGATAACAGAGTCAATTTCCTGCTTATTTTCAGATCAGGAAATCATGGCACAGACATCATACAGGCACTAAAAGGAGTAGATGCTGGTACTCCAACTATTCTCCTTGCTCATCGACCAAAAGCTGCTAAACTGGTCTTGGACAGCCACAAAGTTGACCTTATTCTCACCGGCCACACCCATGGGGGGCAGTTGTTCCCTATACATCTATGGCACCTTATTAGAGAACCATACTTTGCAGGCTTGTATAGACATAATACAGGGTCATATGTTTATGTGTCAAGTGGGGTGCATTTTTGGGGAATGCCTATGAGGTTATGGTCGGAAGCAGAGATCACTTATATTGTATTAGTTTCATCTGAAAAATGAACTTTATAAAAAGAGTAAATGTTTTTTAAAGGGAATTTAAAAAAAGCATTAAGTTTATGTAACAAGTTATTTTCCTTTCCACAAATGATGCAATTTGTCAGGGTATTGTATCAACTGGATGTAATGCCCTGTGCTTCTCAAATTTAATTTAATTGATTTCATTTGATACATGACTGGTTCACCAACCAAAATTTTGTGGCTGTGTTAAGGTCACATTTTGCTTATTTTTACCCAAGTAAAGAACACCTTTTTGCATATTGCAAATATGTCACTGGTCGGAGATCACTTATATCAATTTTCAAAAGCCCTCGCCCAGTGGTCCACTTATCCTTTTATGGAGTAAAGTAATGTCAGAACGTATCAAATGCATCAATACAGTTCCAGCTGTGTCAAAGGCTACAGTTATCTTTGATGTTACTTACTATAAATGAAATGCAATAAAATTGACTGTAAAAAAGAAATCAGAGAGGAAGATAATCAATTATTTATTGACAAAAAATACTCCATCTTGCACAATAACTCCACTTTCACTTGAAGTTATTAATTACATTAATCATTTATTTTGTACATTTTTGATCAGTTTTAATATTAATCATTCCATTCCTGATGCAAATTGTATCTTGCAAATGATTGGTTTAGGGGTTGTGGAATCTGCTATCACTATCTCTTGACCATCAGTAAGTCCAATTTCTGAAATAAATGTAAATCACCATAAATTTCATTTCCATGAAATGGTAAGATCATACCTGCAAGGCACATCCAGCTTTTACCTTTACGAAAAGTTAGGGTATCCACTCTCTAGGAAAATGGAGGCAACATTCCCTTCCTTCCAAGAATGAGCCTTTCATTAGAGCTGAGCCCACCTTCAGATCCATAATCAATCATCTAATTCCTTTGTCATATGATTTACCTTTTAATTTCCTGGGTAGATTATGCCTTGTTTTCTCCTCTAGGGACTTTACAGACTGTAGAACAAGAATGTCAGAATAACGAAGTTTTTATTTTCATTGAGCAGATCAGAGTGATCAAAATTCCCTTTATGTCCATAAGTCAATATGATTACCGGTACTTAATTTTCTATTATTATTATTATTATTATTTTGGTCTTAAAGCCAAATTAAAAGAAATGAAATAAGTAGCTCACCTGTATATACAAGGTTTTGTTTTTCCCATCAATCATGGTTGTGAGACTTGGAGCTTTCATTTGACTGTACAAGAAAAATGACAATGCTGCTGATCTTCCAAATCTGCGAGTGCAAGCTTAATTACGGCTATTAAAAAATTCAGGACCCCAACCTTATGCATTTTGATGGCTTGGAACCAGGAGCATTGTGCAAACATAGTATGACAATAATTCACGATCACCAAGTAATAGTAATATTATAATAATAATAGTAATAATAATCTTTTTTTTTTGAACAAGTATGTAAAACAGTCGCAAATCTAAAAAACTAGTCCAAATAAACAAAAACGAATAAACAAAAAAAAGTAATAATAATACTAATAATACTAATAATACTAATAATAATAACCCTGAGAAAAACCTCTCAGAGCAGAGTAAAGGAACCAACTACAAACTTTACCCACATATGGCCATGAGTCAGGAATTGAACCTGGGCCACATTGCCGGGAGGCGAGTGCAATCACCATCCCCGCTATAATGAAAACCACCGATCTGTGGAATGGGCCTGAATTATTGAGTCACTGTCCTGCCCACTTTCCCATGTAAATAATTCAAATTTGTGAGAGGCGTTGTGTTCAACGCTACTGTTCAGGCCAGGGAACCTTTCTTGCACTTGAAGTAACAGTGAGTCCATGGTTGCACTTGCGACCTCTTCACTGGACAAGAACAATTTTAACCATTTTCCCCCAGGACTCATGATTTTGAAAGCAGGGCAGGGCAGTCACTCAATAATTGGGGCCCATTCCACAGATCCGTGGTTTTCGTAATATTACATGTATTTTGGGGAAGCAAAGCACAGCTAAATATTAATGTCTTGAAATAATTTTGCATTGTTAAGTTACTCACTATGTAGGGCTCTCATGGAAAAAGTCAATCACTGATTTAATTGTGACATCCTCTGGAAATGTAAGAATGTGAGGTCGCTGGCTACATGCTGCACAGTCTTCCTGGAAATAAACATTCCTTGATAAGAAAATCTCTCCCAATCTGAGGAAAAATGAGCAAGCTTTTTGCTCATTTTTAAGTGGAAGGCTTTATAAGCCTCCACCACTGTCATGTTTTGGCGAGCTAAGAAACTTTACCCTCCGCTCCATTTCCTTCTGTACAAAAATAAACGTACCAGTGGCAAACTATTGAGTTCATTTCAGTCTACAATAGATTAAAAGGCAGGCAGAATGAATATGTGGTTAGGGTGCTGGATTTGAACTCCAGACGTCCTTCTGGACTCAAGTCTCATCCTGACCCCTAGCTGGAGTTGAAGTTGTTCACGGTAATCCTTGGTTTATCTCCTTGGCAGCACCTTTAAACAGCAAAACAGTCTGCCTCCAGCCAGTTACCCTGGGTAGCATTTTCAATGGTTAGGGTTAACCCCAACCCTTTTCTCTCAGGATAAAAGGTATACCGAGCATTAAAATGGGTTTGAAAGCCGGAAGTGCAGAAAAATGCACAATAGAATAAGGACATGTGGATTTCATTGCTTAAAAGCTATGCGCGATATAACCTCTAGGGAGAGGTTGTAATTGATGCAAAACAAACTTGTGAACACAGGAGCCAATGTGAACACAAAAGCGAATGAAAGGATCCTAAATAAGAAATTTTTACACCTTGGGTGATATTGGGATAAACTGACTGAAACATTAAATTGTTGCAAAATCCACCTTATCTCTATCTTTGTTAATAATTCTATTGGTATCGTAGCCATGTGTCAAAATAAATTACTTGGAATACATGAACTTGAAAGGTATCGGTTGACTTTCTTCGGTGCCGCAAAATGGACAATAGAATTATGAGGTGGTGATTTTATTGGCTATAAAAGCAATTCACTTGATCCCATGGAGCAATACCTTTCACCTCCCTCTTAAACGAGACTTATGTTGTCCAACAACAACAAAAATAACAGCTGTGGAGTCCAGTGTCGTTGGAGGGGATTTCTATGTGTGTGAGGCTTCAAACAGCCTCAATTCTTCCCGTCGAGTTCTGTGAAAATATGGATTTATAACATGCGGTGGGGCAACCAAAATGATGGGAGGTGTGTTGGGGTTTCAGTGTGAAACTTTTATTATGACGTTCGCTGATTTAGAAACTCAATTCCATGTTCTAGCCTGAGTGAAAGCTCAATAGCAGCTAAAGATTGACATGCTGGATTCAGTCTTTTGGAAATGTTATGAATAACATGAGCCCTCCAGATGTCAATTGGCTGCAGAAACATTTACTTCTTTTGTTCCGTACTTTAATAGCAAATTTGAACATCGCTTTAGCCTAAGTGTTGTTTTAACTCTTCCAAAATGTATCACCCTACTTCTGCGCAACATGGTATTCCGAATAAACGCTTTGAAGAGCATCTTGTTTACCCTGAAAAGCCCCTGAGGAGAAGCAGTCATGTATCTACATTATTGCAAGTAATCATAACTCGGGGAGTTAAGTGATGGCATTCAAACTAGAAATCCAGAAAAGTCCTCATCAACATCTTTCAATGATACCCTGATCTATATCATAACATCTATAATAATTATTATCATAACATACTGGCAATTTAAGCTTACCTTTTTCTCAGCCTCAAAAGTATAAGTGTACAAGCCATCTGTATCATTAAACACCATATAATTGTTCAGTGGATTACAGCAGCTGGTAAAAAGAGAATCATCAAAACTGATTACAACACTGTATGATTATAGACTAAAACCATCATAAAGCCATCTTAGATGGTAAACAAAAACTATAATAATTTATTAAAAAATAGGTAACTGCACATTTAAGGGGTCTGCTGTGAACATAAACTTTGCAAGTGACTTTTTTGCAAACTTTTATGTTAAGGGTAAACAAGCCCTAACTTCTCCCAAAGAAGTGTGACAACTTGAATGCAAAAAATGAATCAAGGCAATAGAAACTTCATATGAAAATGGCCAAATAAAATGTTTGGTTTATTTGACCTACAATCTTGGACAAAACTCTTGGGAAAAATTCTAGTTTAAGCATCATTTGACACACACAAAGTATATTGGTCCTTCCCCCTCCCCCCATACCAATTGATAATGTGATGCAAAATACTGTGCAAGTCATTTGGCCATTTTTTAAAACCAACACTGGAATGGGGGGAGAGGCAGGGTTCGTACGCGTCTTGAAAACGCTTGAAAACCCTTGAATTTTGAGAGTACATTTTCAAGGCCTTGAAAGTCCTTGAAAATCTCTGCTCATCATTCCTGGTCCTTAAAAGTCCTTGAATTTTTTCTGACCCGCATAACTTCAGTAAAAATAATCAGCTACTCAAGTCATGTCATACAGACGTGACGAGCTGTGGGGTCGAGAATGGTTACCAGTGCCTTTGCATTATTTTCACGCATCTTCGTTACGGAAAATGAGCAAGAATTGTACTGTCAGACTATTTCCATGGGTGAAATCTTTGATGTAGATAAAAAAGAGGTCCTTGAAATTTCAAAATTTGGCCTTGAAAGTCCTTGAAAAGTCCTTGCATGTTTGGTCTGAAAAAGTGTACGAACCCTGGAGAGGGGAAAGTGGGAAGAATTAATGTTAATCTTTATCACACAGACAAATTAGAGGGTCACATTTTCCCAACAAGTTTTGTCCAAGATTGTAGCTGCCAGTTCTTTTCAAAAATTCTGCAAGATTTAATGAAAATGGAAACACAAGATCTTCAAGTTAAACTCATCGCCACTTGATAAGCTTGGGAACTGGTGCCTTAAAAGTTAGTGGGAAGGGGCCTGTTGTGATCCAGGCATCACACGGTGGCATCCTTGGCAACCTGCAAGCATGAAACAATTTCCTATAAGCAGCCGCTAACCAGCAATATCACACTGGAACATGGTCCAGTGGACAAAATGCTCACTGTCCTTACCAGATACTTCCCTCCACAACCGAATAGACTCAGTACAGGAAAGGTGGGGCTCAATGAATCTGCAACGATTCACAAAAATGGCCCGCAAAGATTGCATGGCCATGCAAAAACAAGCCCTGCAGGATTCTGCGGCATCCCCAAATAAAGGCACGCCCATTTAATTTGGCGTGAACAGGTTACATGCCAAATTAACTTGAGATTAACCTTCCCTAAATTACATTTAGCCTCATAATCTAAAGGAACATGAAGACCCACTGGCTTCTACAAAATTAATACATTACCTAGAAACTAATTTGAAGACCTCCAGGGCACAAGCCGCTTGTAAAAGAAAGCAAAAAAAGATAGGTTATACTTTCTACTAAATCAAATTGAAAGTTACATAATTGTAGGTAAATGCTTCAACGAAGTACCTGCAATCACAGCATTTGTGGATGCCACGGCAGGGATGATATGCTTGACGACACCTTCATTAGAAAAAAAGTCCTAGTTATTCCTACTGTACTCAAAAGCATGCCTCTATCCACTTATTGAGGATTGATGTCACATAATATTTGAATCAGCATATCATTGAAGATATGAATTAGAGGGATGTTGAGAGAATTGAGAGAGCTTAATGGAGGGGACAGTATTTGACTGGTTAAGCAAAGACATTATCAGCAATACAAATTTATGCATTAATTAAAAAAATAGCAAGCAGGTGACTGTGTTTTTTGTTCTTGTCTGTTCCTTTGCCATTCTTGTCCTGACAATATTTTATTGATCTGAAATGGCCAAATCTGAGCTTATGTGGAGTATGCGAACACCTGTATGCACAAATAAATAATTATTATTTTCAATTTTCTTAAGTTTGTAAAATTAATATCCACATCCAATTTTATTCCTGGGAAAAGGTATGCGCTCTTCAAGCTGAACAACTTGGAACAATTATTGCAAAATTACCAAAGTAGCAATCATTATGATAGGGTTATGAATTTCCAGGACATTCTTATTGCTGTTATGACCTTCTTTGCTTTAAAGGTCTGGTCCTTAATCTTGGGGAGTCAAAGATGGCCAGGGGCCTGTTTCTCGAAAGTCCCATAAACATTTTGGGCCCAAAAAGCTATTTGTGAAACTAGCAACCACTTGTTTTTGGAAAGCCGATCTTTTGACATAATATTATTTCAAGGTAACAAAAAGCAAAATGACAGTGGACTTTGACGACTTAAATCCTCTCTGTTCTTGAGATGCAGAGGAAATTGTGACATTGGTAAATGGGCAGTGAAGTTTCGGGACTTTTGATAAATGGGCACCAGGTCAATACTGGCGAGTCTCATTGCAGTATATCCCTTCATTTGTTGGATCACATCACAGCTTTGTTGTGTCTTCTTTTTTTTTATAATTTATCCCTAACCAGTGTCTTATCTGAAGAATGTACTTTATTCCCAGGACTTTATTCAAGCACCTAGGCCATTTCCATCACAATTTTTTCTGCCAACTGGCTTTTAATTTACGGACACTTTTACATTATTTTCATCACATGACCGATGTTATGCAATACATGTAGCAGTTATGATCAAGCATGGGAATCACACCTCAAAACCTTCCATGGGATATCCATGACAAGTCACACATTCTTTGAACAATACTTTGTACAATCATACGTAGTCTCGTACTTATCTTTCTGGACAAAGGATTTTTCACATGAATGTGAAGTTTAGGATGTACATTGCCATTTATGCAAAGGGTCTACGCTTATTTTGATTTTTAGTTACTAGGTATTACAAATTGTGCATCAGGTGTTTTACACAATTTGCTACAGCAAAAGGACTGCTTTTCTGTGTCATTATTACCTTGGGTAAGTCTGTATGTGACTCCCTGTATGTTATAACTATCAGCTCTCTCTTTGGCTTTTTCAAAAATCCACTGCACATGAGCTGGGTCATCTCCATCAACAGGAACGCCCTCTGAAGGATGGTTCAACAAACACTGATCAATTCATAATTTTTCAAACGTTTTGTTTTGTTTTAATGTACCTGACTCTGGAGAACACTACAGCCATGACTTTCTAACTCTGCCGAATTATTTTAATTATCATTTAGCTTTACTTTTTACTCCCATTTTAACTGTAGACCTAGTTTGAAATTGAGCAATCGCTTAGTTTGATATTTATTGTCATCTTGTGTATAGATTGGCTAGTCTGATAAGTTTTGAAGTGGTTTATTCTCTGATTCTTTGGCTACATTCAGTACAACAGATTGCTGTGTTGTTCACACCTTTAACACTGCTTCATCACGTTACAATCAAGTAATGGAATCACATACACGCATAACATGTAACACATTCAAGGGATTATCTTTTTACCTCTTGCACTGTGCGTCACTTTGCCTGAGGGGATTGATCAAGAAGTAGGAAGCAAACTTAAATGAAATTGATGAAGACCTCACTCTGGAGAACACTACAGCCATGATGTTCTAACTCTGCTGAACTATTTTAACTATCATTTAGCTTTACTTTTTACTCCCATTTAAACTACTTAGTTTGATATTGTAAATATGTGACAATGTTTTCAGAGTATCTATCATGTCATAATAATATTGCACATGGTATTTTTCCTATTATGGAGAATGGTATTATTTTTCAGTTAATTGAAAATAAAGTTCTCACTGCTATTATTGTATATGTTTTGTTTTAAATTATTATTATAAAAAAGGAAAGGAAATTTATTTATAATAAGTGTCTAGTTGTTCTAGCACTGGAGCACTAATTGGGGAGACTGTAAACTGAAATTAACAATTACGGTAACGCAAATCAAGTCAAATATTGGTTTTTGAGGAGAGGGGAAACCGTTGGAAGTACCCGGAGAAAACCTCTTGGTGCAGAGTAGAGAACCAACAAACTCAACCCACATATGACGCAGAGTCTGGGAATCCAACCCAGGCCACATTGGTGGAAGGCGAGTGCTCTCACCACTGTGCCATCCCTGCACCCCCATCATCATCATCATGATCGTTGTTATCCTCGCTCTACACAACAGAATATTAAATATTTTGCTCTCCAATTGATGCAGACTTTTGCAGTACGGAAACGTTTGGTATATGCTTGTTTGCTCCAAGTTCGAAATCCCACTTATTATTAATTAATTAATTATTTGAATTAATGTAGTACTGGTATGTTATTATCATGGTCAAAAATACCTCCAAAAGGATGTTCTTGAGGCCAAACTAACACCTTTGCATATTCTATACAATGTTCTGGAAGGCGAGGGGTGTGCGCAATGGTACACAAAGGAAAATTAACCTACGAAAATAGGGATATGACATTAATTTTACTGCTAAATCATACAATACTCTCAGATATACATGATCAACAGAAAGATTTGAGAAATCAAACTCTTACTTGTGGGGGATAAAGATCAAGTGTACACTCAATGCATGCTGTCAATCCAGGAATGATGACTCTTGCATTGCCCTTAAAACCTGTAAAAAGAGCTGTGTAGTTTATTGTGCACTAAAAATGGCCCTTTATCAACTATTGAACAATCAATTAATTATTATTATTATCATCATCATCATCATCATCATCATTATCATCATTATCATTATTATCATTTAATTAAACCTAGAATACGAGCATTTCTAAAACAGGTTGCATATGATTTAGCCAAGCGCAAGGAGAAGTCAGGCCGAAAAAAAGTGGCTTACAAAATGGAATCCAGATTTGGTGCAGCCATTTTTCTCAAGCCTGTCTTTTCCTCACACTCTACTAACTTAGTGGTAATGCTCGTAGTCTGCACGATCCCCATGTCTATATAATAATATTATGTCAGGACTACATCTCTCAGATGATTGGCCAATTTACATGAAGCAGATCATAATCTTTAAGAATAAAATATTAATTATAATAAAGGCCCACAAGTTTGACTTCATTGGAGCACCTTCCTGCTTGACTTAATTTCTTTACCAATCCTCCTCTTTTATTCTACTCTCGTTAAAGTTACTGGGACTGGTGTTGCACCTTTTCTAATATTAATAAAGTTAAAAACAATTTAATGTGACTCACAACAGAAAAGTGAAGAAACAAAGGCTGCTACTCACAGCATGTCATTCAAACTTCGTATGAGGTTTAAATTCGACTGTACAATAAGGCATGCAGTTCACTCCTACTGTTGTCTTAACAGAGGAGAATTGTTATGAACTTTAAAAGCTTTCACTCTAGTGACATCCAGTACTTTCAGTCATTGAAAATACATGTATATATTATCCATGCTGTACAAAACCACTGAACAGCTAGCAGCTAGATCACAGACTACCCTTCGAAAGCAACCTTGAAGGTAAACCTTTTAACAGCATGCAATCCCTAAATGGATTTCTCCTATTTATGTTTAGTATTTTTTCTTGCCTTCTGTGCCACCATCCACCACAGGAATAATACTTGTTTGGTCAAGGTCGCCATCATCGTCATATTCTAGTAAACTAAGCTGCAACAAGGCCAAATTATATCATGATGATGATAACGCAAAGACAGGCAAAAATTAACGATAAAAACCGACGTTTCGGTGTCTTCATGACGCCATTGTCAAGGAGAAATAAAAATTACATAGTTTGCGGCGAGGTGTAACATGAAATTAGCATACAGTGTTTGAAGCTAATTATATAAATACTTTTGCGCGAATTGAATCGCTTTGCACGTTCAGAGTGGGTTTTAGGTCTCTGATGAAAAGCATTTCATTCACCAAACAATCAAACTTATTTCTACACTTTTTCAGAATGCTAAATCGCCTCAGTAGGTCTTTTGGGACTTCGCCGTGCTGTTCGTGATAGTGTTTATATACTGAAGATGCCTTTTGTTTATGTCCATCCACACGTGTGTGTAAGTGTCCACGCGTATAGCCCACATAACCTGCATCACACAGGTCACATTGAAAACGATAAACGACGCGTTGTTGGTTGACGATCTGTGGCTTAGTTTCGCGTACTTTAAGATCTTGGCCAATTTTTCGGCTAACGAATACTGGCTGGACAGTTGTCTGCACCTTTATGCTGAGATTCTTGAGCTCTTTCTTAACATAATTTGCTGATTCCTGGTCTTTAAACGGTATGACCACACGAACAATGGCTCTTGGTTGTTTGGGCGTCTGTGAGGGCTGCTTATCAACGATTCTAGAATGTAAGAAGGTGTTAATGGTGGAATTTACCAAGCGTTCCGGGTATTTAAGGTGTGCGAAAACTTTCTTTAGGCGATCACACTCTTCAGAGAAAAAGGTCCAGGAGGAAGATAATCGGTGTGCGCGATCAAGCATGGTTGTCAGTAAGCTCCGTTTGTAGCGATTGTCTACATGGCTTTGATAGTGTAATAGTAGCCCCGTGTTTGTGGGTTTCACATAAACCTTGGTTTCAATCCGAGGTGCATGTTTGAGTAATGCGGTGCCAAGGAAAGGAAGCTTGCCGTTCTTTTCCACCTCCATGGTGAATTTGACCGAAGTGTGGGCGCTGTTGAGGGTATGCAGGAAAGTAGTTGCTGTTGCTAAATCAGACATTACAGTGAGCGTGTCATCAACATATCGACGGTAAAAGGATGGTAGTTTTCCTTGCCGCTGGAGGGTATCTTCGATGGATGACATGAAAACGTTAGCTAATAAGGGCCCGAGAGGGGACCCCATAGCAACGCCATCTGTCTGTTCGTAAAGAGCTCCGTCAAACTGAAACAGTTGGCCTTTAGTGGCTACGCTTAGGAGATCGACAAGATCCGTTCTGGTAAGGGCAAGATTGTGCGTTGTATTGAACCAATTGTTTGTAAAGGCTCTGTTGACCAGGATCTCTATTGTTTCATCCAAAGGCACGTTTGTGAATAACGAGGAGACATCATACGAAACCAAGATTTCACCCTTGTTGATCTTAAGCTCGTGAATCTCATTTGTGAAATCAAAAATATCAGTAACTGTATACTGATTAAGTGACAAGGGCTTCAATTTCTCGTCGAGCCATTTAGCCAGGGGATAATTGTACGTGTCGGTCGCTGATAATATAGGCCTCATAGCCAATTGTTCTTTGTGGGTTTTTGGCAACCCATATAAATGTGCCAATCTGGAACCTGAAGGGCTCACAGAGTCTGCAATGGTCTTTGGCAGAATTCTACGAACAATGGAATCTAGGATCTTCTCCTTTTGTAGTAGCGGGTGGTAATGTTTGGGTGGTCTGCCCCTGGTCTTGGGTTTCTCCAGGGGAACCGCACAGAACTTGCTTGTATCATTGATTGAGGCTTCAGATAGTAATCGTAAGTATTCGGTTTTGTCCAAGACCACAACACCAGACCCTTTGTCGGGTTTCGTGATAACGATGTCGTCGCGTTCTTTTAACTCCTCGATAGCTCTCAGCAGTGTCTTTGGAGGTTTCGGACTCTTGCGCTCGATGTAATTTAGTGCAACGGAACGTAACGTTGCCGCAGATAGTTCCTTTAAATTATCACTATTGAGGTGGGGTTCAAGGCTCCAATAAGCTTTTTCAAAGCTTGCTTTCACATCTATGGCAGACACACGTTGAGGAATAGCAAATTTCAATCCTCGGCAAAGGACCAGTTTCTGGAAAAAGGAGAGGTTGTAGGATGACAGGTTTAAAATATGTTCATCAACGTCTATTTCGATGTTGAGCAACCGTAAGATCTTCTTTGTGTGGGTGTTCATGACTTCCTGATGATACTTCTTTCTAAGGCTTACCATTGTACGTAAAACACAGACGTAGCGAGGCAAGCTACAGCTCCGGCGAATCTCATCGTAGATGGAATTGATCTCGCGTTTTAGATATGCACTCTGTCTGATCTTTCCATTTAGTTCCTCAGAGATGACATTCCTTGTAAAGGTTTCAGAAGACTGCTTCCATTTAGAGCGCCTTGCTTTGTCGACTTTAGCAAACGTTGGAGTTAAGTCGAAGTTCTTACAGAGTCTGAGGAATTCGATTGAGCCATCGCAGTTAATCTGCTTCTTACTACATTGTTCGAGTCTCCTGAACAAATGTAGTTGATTATCGCGTTTTAAGATTCTTATCAATAAAGATTTGGTAATGCAAAGACAGGCAAAAATTAACGATAAAAACCGACGTTTCGGTGTCTTCATGACGCCATTGTCAAGGAGAAATAAAAATTACATAGTTTGCGGCGAGGTGTAACATGAAATTAGCATACAGTGTTTGAAGCTAATTATATAAATACTTTTGCGCGAATTGAATCGCTTTGCACGTTCAGAGTGGGTTTTAGGTCTCTGATGAAAAGCATTTCATTCACCAAACAATCAAACTTATTTCTACACTTTTTCAGAATGCTAAAACGCCTCAGTAGGAACGAAAAATTGGCCAAGATCTTAAAGTACGCGAAACTAAGCCACAGATCGTCAACCAACAACGCGTCGTTTATCGTTTTCAATGTGACCTGTGTGATGCAGGTTATGTGGGCTATACGCGTGGACACTTACACACACGTGTGGATGGACATAAACAAAAGGCATCTTCAGTATATAAACACTATCACGAACAGCACGGCGAAGTCCCAAAAGACCTACTGAGGCGATTTAGCATTCTGAAAAAGTGTAGAAATAAGTTTGATTGTTTGGTGAATGAAATGCTTTTCATCAGAGACCTAAAACCCACTCTGAACGTGCAAAGCGATTCAATTCGCGCAAAAGTATTTATATAATTAGCTTCAAACACTGTATGCTAATTTCATGTTACACCTCGCCGCAAACTATGTAATTTTTATTTCTCCTTGACAATGGCGTCATGAAGACACCGAAACGTCGGTTTTTATCGTTAATTTTTGCCTGTCTTTGCATTACCAAATCTTTATTGATGATGATAACAACACCTTATTTTTAATAACAGGGAGGCTGATGCAGTGGTGAGAGCACATGCCTCCTACCAATATGTGCTGGGTTCAATACCCAGTCTCTATGTAAGTAAGTTGAGTTTGTGGGTTCTAATCTGCTCTTGGAGGTTTTACCCGGGGTACCCATGTTTTCCCCTCTCCTCAAAAACCAACATTTATTTTGATTTTTAAAATAATGATCACTGTCCCATATTCCTCTAGTCCTAGAAGACCACTTCTGTCGAGAAATGTACTTAATAGATGCACTTAATAGATGCATGCCCAATTTTGACATATAACGTGAAGTGTCCCTATATAAAGTCTAATGCCTTTGCAACCTATTTCCAACTGTAAGGTTAAGGGGGTTAAAGATTAGTGTTATTTTTAGCTTACTTAGGGTAAATGCAGCTCTTCATCCTTACCCAAGGAGCACCATTTGGTGGAGACTTCAAGATGTTAATTGTCTGAGTGTATTCCAAGACACGAGTAATGATAACTTATTGAAATCTGCGTGCATCTGATTACTGCATCTCTGGACATAATTACCAGTATCTGTTACTGTTACGTTAGAAGATTTGACACTTAGGGTGCGTTTGATTGATCCTATTCCGGAATGAGAATATGTGGAGTGATGATTAAAACGATATGTTTGGCACGTTTCGAAGCAGCATGGATAACAAAAATATGTTAAAAATAGCATTTTAGCAGCTATCTGACAATTTTAATGTGAATTTCCGTAAAAACGAAGGATTAATTTATAACTTACATTCTCTGTATTTAAATTCCGGAATACGGTCAATCAAACGCACCCTCAAATAAAATAATCATTTATTATGATTATGATTATGATTATGATTTTATTGTTATTATTATTATTAGTAGTTGGGACAACCCAAGGGGATCTGCTGGCAATGGGCCTTTACATGCTAAGCGTTCAGCTTCTGATTACTACATGTAGTCTGCAGGCAGCGTTGGGTATAAAGCAATGCTGGTTTGCAGATGATGCTTGTGGAACTGGCTCCATCGTAGAAGTAAAGAGATGGTGGGATATTTTGAATAACCTTGGTCCGGATTTCGGATATTTTTCCAGACACCAGTAAATGCTGGATTATTGTAAAACTGGATAAATTAGAAGACGTGAGAGATGGTTTCAAGGGCACAGCTGTCAACATAATGGCAGAAGGGCAGAAACATCTTGGAGCAGTGATTGGATTGCGGGAACATCTAGAGGATTATCATGTCAGCCAGAAGGTGACTGGTTGGTTAAATGAAGTAATCAAGTTAGCAGAGTTTGCTAAGTCATAGCCACAGGCCTTATCAGGCAGCTGGTGTAATTAATATTCAATTTCCTTGACAAGGGGTGCCGGAACTTTGACTGAAGAGGTGTACTCTCATGCTTTGCTTGATGGCTTGGATTCCTAGACCAAGACTGCCTAAACAAACTGGTAGCGCAAGGATCTCCCTTTCTAATCAATAAGGTTTGCGCTCCATAATTGCTGGGAAGAGAACCTGTGATATTGCATCTTCCAATGGCGCCAGCAAATCCTGAATGTTGGGCAGAGTTCTCAAAACGTTTGTCCACCGATGTTTCAAGCCAAAGGTATACACAGCATAGGATGCCCTCATAACAGACTACACAATGCACCACAAGAAGCAGGTGAGTAAAAGAGCTCAAAGACTGGGCAGAGCGAATTAAGGATGCTAGCAGCCCCTCAGAAGACTTGCAGAGCATTAGAATTGGTCACAGAGAAAGGAGCGTTGATGTGGTTAACGGTTACCATAGTACCCTTACAGGAAATGGGTTTTACCGTATGCAAGAGGGAGTTCTGCGACGCCCTCAAACTACACTATGACTGGCCAATCGATGATCTGCCCTTCAGTTGTGTATGTGGGGAGGTTTTTACTGTAGATCATGCCGTGATCTGTAGATGAGGAGTGTTCATTATTCAGCACCACAACGAGTTAAGGAATCTAGAAGCCAAACTCTTGAGTAAAGCTTGCACCAATGTCCAGACCGAACCTGCCCTACAAGATATCTTTGGTGAAATGCTGAACAGAGGATCTAATAGAGCACCAGATGCAGCTACATTGTTTTGGTGTTGAGGGCAAGCAGAGGGCTGGAGGACAAGATGGTAAGGGGAACAAGGAGAGGTCAAAGAGGTTGTCGAAAAGTTGGTTACTTTTCTCAGTGATGATGGTCTTAAGTGGCGAGCAATGAGGCTAAGGAGGTACTTCAGAGGAAGAAACTCAGGTGGAAAAGAAGGACTGAGAAGAACATTGTGGGATGGAAGCAGGATTTGAGAAGGGTTGAGGAGATGAGGTAGGGGACTGAGCTTGGGAGGAAACTGATGGATCAGTTGAATAGGAGGTATCAGGTTGTCCAGAACCGGATGATTACAACATGCTTGTTGTTGAAGAGGGGTCAAGTCTGGGAGCACAAAAATTCGGTGGTTTGTACACAACTGTATGAAAGTTAGAGAGAACACCATGTTCAAGAATAACCAGAGTCAGTTGTACATTCCCACAATAATGTATTTCGTTTTGCAAAACTCGTAGGCCTTGGCAGTTGGCAGTTCAATGCTCATTGACTCCAATACTGAGTGCAAAAACTTCATTATAATTATTCACTCGATGTGAAAAGAATTTTAGTTATTTTGGTTCTGAAATGTTATTGGTTCATACAGCTAATATTACTGGATAATGCTATCTTGGTTAGGGAACGCGTCCAAATATCGGCATCGGGTCACGCTGATGCCGATCAAACGGGTGCCTATTTTTTCCGATTCCGTTTTCAATTGGTACCGATATTATCGGTACCGAATGAAACGGAATCGGCAACGGGTCAAAATTCTTCATTGGGCCAATTAACAGATTTCATCAAATCTTGACTTTATATCTGTCAGCGTTTACCAAAGGGTTGAAATCGTCAGTCGCGCTAAGTTACTGACAAAAATTATATCGGGCAATGTTTATGTCAACAAAACGCAAAGCGTGAATGATTGAGTTTTCAAATGAATTAAATGCACAAACAGGCTGGGTAAGACCAACTGTTTATCACCATATTGTACGTATCTTGTCTCTCTAAAATAGGTATTGTTTCAAAGACAAATGCCTTCATCAAAGATTTCTTATAGAAGACAATACCAGGCAATATGAAAAATTTTTGTATCAAATTGTTTCATGAAGAAACAGCAAATTATTCAACAATGCTGAAGACAGAAGAGCATCTCTAAGTGAAAGATAGCGCACTGAATGCATTTACAACCTTTGAATTCAAAACGCGTGATTGAAGAATCCTTGCTGGAGGAATTCTAAAGTGTTTTAGCCAAGAAAATAGGGGACAGAACACTGTCAGATCAGGCATTGCGTGTTTATTATTGTCAGTGGATACATTTAAGCGAGCGAACTTGAACCGGCTAGAATCGGGCAAGTTGTTTATTTCTTTGTAAACTTCTCTCGTTGAGTCAAACTCACTAGACCTTTCATTGTTACGTTGATCGCACATTCCGTTGACGTTCTGAATTTTTAAAGAAACAACTAATTTTTCGCTCTTTTCTGAAACGAGATAAAAGAAAGCTTTCTATAATTTCGATCCATCACCAGCACATGCCAACAAAACAGTTGCGTGATTCTTCTCATTTCCCGTCGTGACAATCTTCTCTGCGTAATGGTGCTCGTTCAGTTTGGCGGCAGGTCGAAGTTCAGTGGCGCTTTGTCCATATTTACAATAACATGGAGTGGGTAGTTGTGTTCTTTGCAAAGTTTTGTAATATAACTGTGAAATCGGATGATCTTCAGCGAAATTAACGATGCGTAATTTATCAGACCAGGGGCCTGTTTCTCGAAAGTCCCGAGAACTTTTCGGGCCCGAAAAGCCAGTCGTCAAACTGCAATCTGCTTGTTTTTAAAAGCTTATAATTTAACATGTTCAATGAAAGAAAAACTAAGAGGATTGCGAAGTTTGACGGCTTGGGACCTCGGCGTTGCAAAGATATAAAGGAAAATAGGCCCGAAAACTTTCGGGACTTTTGAGAAACAGGCCACAGCAGTGTAAACCCTATTAAGTTTCGTGGCCATTTTGATGTTTCAATTAATTGCTCAAAAGTGAAGGCTATGTTGATCAGTTGTTCATTTAAACAGGAAGGTTAAGTTATCAGTGGATATAAATTTTTAACTCTTTGTTAAGGACGGTGCCTACTATTGTAATTGCACATACGTTCTGCGCATCTCGAGATACTCGGATTTCCTATCGGCGTTGCTTATTAATACAGGGATATTTTTGTGCGGTTCAAAACTACGCGGAGAAAGCAGAACTTAGCAAGGGCTCTTGGTATCCAAAAAGAAAATTGGGGGTAACCATGCATTTTGCAGAGATAATTAAGCTTCAATTTGGCAAAGAACGCCATACATTGCTTTGTATTTTAAAGCTTTTTACAAATATTGTTGATTCGAAAAATGCGTGGTTACCCGTAATTTTCTTTTTGGAATTCCATAACACTTGTAAAGATCTGCTTTCCCTGCATATTCAGGAAACGGCGCAAAAATACCTTTGAATTAGTAGGCACCGTCCTTAAGCCTTCCACTTCTCTCAAACAACGGATTTCGTGCATAATACGCATCTCAATTTTCGGAGCTGTTTTAGCAGAAAAAATGTGCGTATTATACACAGCTAAATACACGTACGGTAATTGTTTTACTATAGAGAACAAAGCAAGTTTGAAAGACTGTTTTGTTGAGGGAAATGACTCTCATTATTTGGTTTCGTGACACGTTAGCAGAAACAACATATCCTTATCACTCAGATAAATGTGATACCCCATTATCCACATCGGGATGTATCTGGCTCCGATTGAATCAGAAAGTTTTTATCACTATCGGAAACGGCAACTGGTGCCTGCAGATCGGTACACCGATTCCGATTTATCGGAAAATTGATCAGGTCTGTTTCCATTGGTCGGGTTCCCTACCGATATTTGGACGTGTTATTATCCTGTTATTCACTACGAGGTTTCTTATTAGATATCACAGAGCACAAAGTGGATAAAGTTAGCCAAACTTGGCACCCTCAAAAATGATCACCTCTGGTTCTAAATGGGAAATAACATCTAATAATGAATAACATAAAATAGTACCAATTACTTTGAAATAGTGTTACAAGGAGTTGGGGGTAAGGGTAACTCAGGCCTGATCCAAGTACCAAATGCAAAGGAGGCAACAAGTTTTCGGAGTAGTATTTGGTTGGCGGAAATCCTAGAAGAGGTATGATATGATGAGGATGCTAGTTGCTGGGAAAAGGTGAGGGGCAGAGGACATGGGGATGGAGTTTGAGAATTGGAAGTATGGTGTGAAGTGTGCTGATGTCCGGTATAAGGAGGTTCCGGATGAGGTATTTTTTAAAGGGTGCTGGAGAATGGGGATGAGAAGATCTGGAAATAATTGGATAGAAGTGTTGAGACAACACAGAAGATTGAACATAATTGTCCAGACTGTGGTGGATAGAACATCTCCACAGTGGACATTTTTGGATTTCTGAGCATCTTTGGAAGAGGATGAGAAAATCACCAAGTACTCTCTTCTGGCAAAGGAAATCAGGAAGATGCATTGGGTGTCGATGAAGATTATGCCATTCGTGGTCGGTTGTTTGGGTGTGGTGTCTGGTTGGTTCAAAGGTTTTTTTTTCTTAAGATCTTGGGATTCCAGATGTGTTGGGAGGAATGCATGCATCCAGAGTCACTGGGATCACCCTAATCCTCCACGTCCGGACCTCGGCTCCAGATCTGGGGTTGAGGTTAAGCAGTGTTTATGCCTGCAGAGTCAATACCATCTCAGGAGGCAGTGTGGCCCAGTGGTTAGGGCACTTGCCTTGAGATCCGGAGACCCCCGGTTCAAGACCCGCTCTGACCACTCGTTGAATTTGATCCTGGTAGTCCCTGGTGCAACTTCCCAGCTGCACTTGTAAATAACTGGTTTGCCTCGGGCCAGTTGGGATTCTTAACAGTTGTTGATGTTCTGTTCTGTCAATTTGTTGAGTTTCATAGGCCCCCTGAAAAGCCCCTATGGGGAGTGGTCAATTAAGTATGTATTGTATCTCCTCACAGGTTGTTCTGTCCACAGAAAGGCTGCATGAAAAGTAACATTCATCACTTTTGAGTTTTATATTTGCTTGTTCCTGCACATTATAATTGTAATCAGATTCCTCAAGCAACTAGACCCTCCGTGAGGGTACACTGGGTTGCCTGTGGTACGTGCACCGTTCCAGACAATTTTTTTCAAGTTGGGCGGTCATTAAGAAGTCATACCAGACGAGGCCCTTCGGCTCACAGGTCCTCACACGTTCGTACGACGAAACGGACCTCTCCTAGCGTAATATTTAGCTCTAACAGTGAAAGATATTGTTTTGGTACTGTCTATCATTGTAGTGCCATGGTAGAAGTCTTGGGTAAATAGTCTGAGAAGACATGTGGTTACTAGCAAAGTACTGAACCCAGAAAGATTGAAGAAAATAAATGGGAAGTGAGAAACACTGGCTTCTGGGCTGACATGTTGATAAACTTCTTTTGACCACAAGTTTAAGCGTGCCCTCTGAGCATCTGACAGCTTTGTAATACCGTTCACTGAAGTTAAACCCTATTGGGCGGGGTTAGTGTCTGGATGGGAGACCAAAATAATATACCCCTCATAAAACAGAAGCATCGGGCCGAAAATACTATTAACGCTAACAAATGCGAACTCAGCAAGGTACAGATTTTGTTAGCTTGCTTTATGCAAAAACAAATATTGATGTAAAAGTAAAGAAATATTGATACACAGTTTTTAGAAAGAGCAGAAGGAAGTTTCCAGGACGATCGCTCGAGAATAACATATTTACGATATGAAAACAACATTTATTTTGAACCGTGAATATAGAATATAAAAAGTTACGATCAGCGACAAACATTTTGGGGGATTTTTGCAACGTTCAATTTTGTTATTGTACGTTTTGGCTGCACAAATAAATCGCAAAATCGAAAGTGACATCGCCGCAATTCAGCGGGCGCCATGATGAAGTTACCGCGGCATGTTTACTCGCCAAACAGTGAAGTATCTGTGTCAAATGATGGCAAGATACCGGGTTTTTGTAAGTTTCCTCTTCTGTCAAGTGTTATAAATTAAAGTTTGAGAATGAAATGAGCGAAGTCAAAACAAAGATCACAATCGCTAAACTCTTGTTTATGCAAAGTCAAAATTTACTCTCCAAGACGCGTACGACGTTATTTCTTCTAACCAGGTAATTCCCTCATTTTGGAAATAGCAGCTACTTTATTATTCAACTGCGTCACAATTCTTCACTGATTTTGGGGCTCATTTTGTTGAAACTCAAGCACGCTTCCAACAGGCCTGGGAACCCTTCCTGCTTACAGAGCAATACTAAAAAACTTCTCCCATATCACATTTCAACCTTAAGCTTGAAAATTAATACACAACATGATAGTATAATTCACAAAGGCAGAAAATACCACAGAATCCTTTTCCAGCGAAAAATTTATTGGGAGAAACAAACAACATATTTGCTCTTAGAGGCGAAAACTTCTTCCTACTTCATTGCGTGCGTGAAGACAAGAAACTCGATCGTGTTAAATTACCATGTACTTCAGGTCACTTTGATTTCGGCTCGACGGGCGATAGATTGTTGTCGAAGTCCATCGCCTGTATATCCAATTGACTTGCCATTATTAAGCTTTATAAGGGTATATTTTGTTCAAAGATCCACTAAAACGCCATTCGCATTACATGACTTTCGACGCCATTGCCGGTTAAGTTAATTGTTCTACTGTGTCCACCAGAGAAATCTACGCATTTCCAACTACCCTCTCGATCCTACGAAAATACGCTAAGAAGGCGCTATGCACAAAGCCACCACTTAGCAGGGGAGTGACAGGCAAGACTTTTCCCGACACGGAAAATAAAAAAACCCACGAAATGAAACCGAGATTCCGACTGGGTTTGGCAACCCAGTAATGAACAACACAGAGTTCTGCAGTCCAATGCCACAAGTCAAAAGTCAATGTTATGGTTCAAATGAAATTTTTTCTTGACTCAAAATTGTTCCAAACCAGCTCAATTTTAATTCCTTGTTGTACAATATTCATTATCATAAGCCCACACACGGAAAAATCAAAATTGAACTGGTTAAAAATTTTGAACCAGGAAAAAATTTGAACCATAACCTACAGGTAAACCCCCCCCCCCTCCCCCCACAACCCCTAAGAAAAAAAGAAAAGAAATAGGATGATAGAGGATAAAAAGGAAAAACATCCTCTATATTTTTTATCCAACCAAGACTCAACAGTCCTTTGGGAAGCAATTTTGTACAAAACTTTCCAATTCAGTGATAATCCACTGTACAGTACATGACATCTTACAAATAAAACACACCACCATTCCATTGATCCACCTTCTTGCGACAATCGAGTCCAGTCCACAAACTATGATATGAAATCCTTGCAAAAAGAATTGAATTTTAAACTCCATGTTATGTTAGCAATTTATCAATGTTTACATTTTTCTCAATAATAAATTGTACTGTATCTCTCCCTGCATTTGGCTGACTAGAAAACGATTCCCGCACACTGTATACATAATGGAAGATACATGTAACTGCAGGAGCAAGCAAGCCAACCAACCACAGGACATTTTCAGGGATGTTGCTAAGAGTTGAAATGAACTGAAAGGGATCGACTTTTTAGCAGCTGAAATAACGCCTTACCCAAACAAAAGCAGGATGGCTTACAGGGCTTCTGAAGCACAGCCCAAAATTACAAGTTAATAATCAACTTGACATAGCTAAAAAAACATTCCACTTACAGTATGAAGGAAATTCCTTTAGAAGTGGATTGTTTTTTACCTAATAGTAAATACCATACATTCCTTGGAATGAACAGTATTGAATCATAAAATGAAAACTGTCACACATGATAAAACCAGAAAAGTGGAAATTTAGTCTTCAATCATCTCCTAGTATTTAAAGGTTGGAAAGGGAAAAATAATTTTATGGGGTATCAAAAAGAAAACTACCACAAAGAAAGAAAACTTGATCACTAATAGGAAACATCGATCATTTTTACGGATTTTACAAAGTAATGTTTCATCATTTGATATAGTTGTTGAATTAATCAAAAAGTCAACTACAAGAAGACATTCTGAAAAGTGATACTACATGTAGCTTGGAAAGTGTGGAAGAACTGAGAACAGCTACCGGTATGTTGGATTAAGGGACACCTGGAGGAGGTGTGCGGAATCGAGGCATGCTTTAGCTCGGCCATAGTAGTAGTAGCAGTAGTTGAATTAATTATAAAATAATACCGGTAGTCTTTAGTTAAGACTATTATTTTTGCTTACAAGTTACTGTGTGATTCTTTAAAGAACTTAATTGACCTACACAGTTATTTACCTCTGTAAAAATCTGCATCAAAATCTTGAATCTTTTTAAAATGTCTGCAACAATGTGAGTTAAGTAAACAATATTATTGTGCAAGACAATTACACATGTACAAACATCAATAATACTTAGTCTCAGACTGCTTACTAATAGGCAAACAATACTTCACAATTAAATTTTGATCGGAAAACATGAATAGAAAAGTCAATATCATTACAAAACAATCATCACTAAAATATTATTTTGAATTGCTAAGAGACAGTGAAAGTATAAATTAAGTGGCACTATAATAAATATTGTTACTTTATCTGAAGGATACGGAATAACACTGCATCCAGCAACCCGACTGTTAACAAATTCAGCTGCTACTTCAGCTTTAGCTCTCCCAATATCTTTAGGTCTACAAATAATAATGATATAAAAAAAATTACACTATAAAAGGGAATTACATGTAATGCATCATATCTTGTTCTTCTATCATTAGCTCAACACAACAAGTGTAAAATTCAAAAAAGACTTACCTAAACAAAAATTGTCTATTTAAGTTTGAGACATCTATTGTGTCCATATCAATAACATCAATATTCCTAAATCCACAAAGGGCCTAAAAAAGAAAATTGAATTGAGGGTTAAAAAACGTGTAGGCCATTTCCAAGTTCATGTCTGTCTCCTCTTCAAAGCGAATCTAAGTGCAAAGTTTTGATGATGGTAATTAGTTCTACATTAAGTATGAGTGAAAACTAATTTTCATAAGAAAAACTTTGCAATTAGACTCACTTTGAAGAGCAGGCACACATGAACTTGGAAATGGCCTATCAAAATTGTTTATTTAGGTATTTTTTGTTTTGTGGTAAAGATACTAGGCATTATATAAAAGTTAACCTCATTCCAGGGTACTAATGAATTGTCTCCCAGAACAATTCAAGAAGTACAAGACTGGAAAAAGGATTGGTTAAAGGCACCAAGATAACATCTGAACATCTAAACAGAGCCATCACCAGGTTAAAAGTCACATAACGCTGATGAAAAATAGAGAGCTGTGAGCTGAAAATTGGCACTTGCAGAAGTTGAGGTATTGGGAACAAAAACTTGGTTTAATAAATTTAATATAATAATTATTATTCCTAATTGTGAAAA
>NC_090892.1:71640173-71660173 GCF_036669925.1 Montipora capricornis | reverse complement strand
ATATCACTTCACTTAAAGATTATAGCCCACACAAACAATTAGGTTCAAGTTTTCAGTACTATTAAGTAGAATTTACTACATAACAACAATTTTTCCAGTTAATCTAGTTTTGAATGCTACTCGCGATTATTCGGTAAAAAACACTTCGAATAACGGGTATGCAGTGCAAAAACAAGCATGGTGACTTTTTATTGTATTTTTTCAATGTCCTGTGCATGAATATCAATTTTGCCAAGTTTGACGGAAATCTGGATAGTACGTCATTTTCAAGGGAATTACCTTAAGCTTTCCACTTCATTTGAGCCATATACGTGTAAATGAGAGCGAGACTCAACAGATTTTACTCTGTCTAACGCCAGAAAGTTTTACTCGTCAACTGGGGGTGTCCTACGGCGTTTGAGGAGTCAGTGGGTTAAGCAGTCAAAAACTACATCCCCTCCATTAAATAGTCCAGATGATTACGAGCATCACCTCTACCTTTTGTCTACACCCTCACTTCAAATACATACAGTTCATTTAGTTAAAAAATTCATGTATAATAAACAATTAAAATTAATAAGAGCTTACAATAAAAACAAATGTAGAACATTAAAAGGATTCTCTATTCTCAATACATTATGATAACTTAAAAAAAAAAAAAAACAGGAACTGCATGGTGGCGACTTTGATTGCATATTGGTGGTGAATTCGCTGGTGGCGAGTCTTCTTGGTGGCGGGCGAGATGACTGGATACCGTCTTAAACTGGCCATCGTTTAAAGCTTGCATTGATTAAGTTGTTGCAAGGTAATTTGTTCCAATAGGGAAGATATCGTGGACGTCATTAATGTGCCAACCAGAGCCTCACTGGTTGTCGAAACAAAGGGTATCTTGTTCCTGTGGTTGACACATTTCAATAACAAAAGCAAATTGCAAGATATCTTCCCTATATTTAGAAGTAATATATACACAAACAGAGAGAAACATTTGCATGCTTGTTTCATTTTGAATGAGGTCGTAAGAACATCATGGAGTGGGCCTCCCTTGAGGTATGCGGGACAGGAGTGGAATGCATCTAACAAGTAACAAAATAAGGAAGATACGTACAGCGAGTCCGCAGAGTTTCCCTCGATCTCCATGCTCGATGGTGTTATGTTATGCTATGCAACCGCTCGTCGTATTAGACAGCTGTGCAGCCGTGTCTTCAAAAAGGACAAGAATTCTCGATGACGTTCGAGCCTGCGTTCAAGGCAAGGGATTTCTTTGCACTCTTGATTGCGGAAATTGTCCGAGTAATCTACAGAAATAATTTTGCAGCATCAGTGATTTTTCTACTATAAATATAGGGCTTCAACAGAGAAAGTTGGCTCAACGGAACGGAATCGGCCTTCGTCTCTTCTAGTCTTGCAATCCCGGCCCAGTAAAGGAACAGTCAGATAGGCGGTCTACGAACGTTTGCAACCATGGCTTTTTCGAATCTCCAAGCTATGTTCAAGTTAGCGCAAAGACCAGTTCATGCAATAAGCAGTAGAAGAGGGGAAGTGTTCGAGGTAAAAGCAGATGCAAGCAATACCTTGCTGTTTGTGAAAGACTGCACAGATTGCCATGCGACCTTACTCGAGAAAGCCGCCAAGCTTCTTGTTGAGGATTGCAGTAACTTGGTTCTGGACGTGAAAAGTACTCTCTTATCAGGGTTACTTGAATTCGTGTCATGTCAAAAAGTTGTGTTGAATTTACTAGAAGGCGGTCAGGTAAGCTGGGTAAGCTAGATGAGAAAAGATTAAACAAATTTACTATTTTTTTATTATTTTTCTTCATAATAATTTACAGTTTGGGGCCCAGTTCTCGACCACAAAAAACGTAAACTTGTATTTCTTACCTTGGAATACCCGTAAGGACTTGAAATTTCACAGACAACTAGCTTCAGCATTCAGTTTACACATGTAAAGCTATCGACTGCTCAACGCTATTTTCTCCCCGAATAATAACGAAAATGGAGGCTTCGTTCGTGCCAGTTATCGACCTGCGGGCCAAGTTCTCGGCCACAAAGGAGTGCGCTTGATTCCTCAGAATAAACAACGCTTTATTATCATTTTTTGTTGTTAAGTTACTAAAGCCCTGGCCAAACTATCGAACAAAGTTGGATCCCACATGCAACGTTGTTGGATGTAAATGTTGAGGTAGTGGCAAAAAACTATTCAACATTGCTTGACGAATTCAAGTTCAAGTTGGTGCAAAATTTGAACATTTGGCGTAGCTTTAGCTTCTGGAGTAGCTTGGACTTGTTAGAGGACGGAAAGGACGTATTCACACAAGGTAAAACCAATGAATGGTTAAGAGAACGTGTAGAAAAGGGTATGTTCTTTGCAAGATACATCCGCGCTTAGGGAGGGGGACATTAGGATTTTCGGTTTTGCGGTTTCGGCTATTTTTTAGATCGGGTTTTCAGTTTTTGTGCCAAAAGACTTCCGTTTTTCGGTTTCGGTGGTCATTGCGGTTTGCAGATTTTTCGTTTTTTAGCATTTGGTTTTCGGTTTTTGTAGAAAATATGAGCGGTTTTTCGGTTTTGTAATCCGATGCCCTTTTTAGGTTTTCCTATTTTGTCCTACTTGGGTTCCGGTTTATCTTAGCTTTGAGCGGCAATTGATCTCGAATAGAGTGTTATTTTAATTTTTTTAATTTTTTTATTTATTTAATCTTTATTTAACCACGGTACAATTCATCAGCAATATAAAAACCATATGTACAATTAAAAATTTAAAACCAACTATAGATAAAACTATGTAAACTACTTTAACTATCTTACTCAATATCATACAATAAAAGCTGCTTTCCATGAATGTCGTGTTTAGAATAATGGCTTAGGTAACCTCTTTAATCAGTCATTTGAATTGACTGAGGGACGCTGCTTTCCTTAGTTCTAATGGCAAACTGTTCCACAAAACTGCGCCACTGTAGCTAAAAGCTGTTTTCTGTAGTAGTTTGTGCGTGCTTGCGGAACATTTACCTTATTCACAGTAATAACCAGAATCACGATGGACAAATTTCGAACAGGTGCTAGTCCCTGTAGGGACTTAAATACCATCGTTGCTATTTCAATTTGCCTTTAAGAGGCTAGGGATTTCCATCTCAAGAGTTCAAATAAATTGTTGACATCAGCATCATAGTTAGAGTAGGTCAAGAAACTGGCTGCTCTGTTTTGTAGTTTTCGCAGTTTCTCCTGCAAAGTTACTCCACAGTTTCCCCAAACAATATTGCAGTAGTTGAAATGAGGTTGTACTAGGGCCTGATAAATACACAACTGTAGAATGTAAGGTCCCATAGGGGACAAGATGTCTGTTTTCATTCACGTGATCAGTAACCTTGTTTTTCCTCCGAAACCAAAGAAAACGTTTGAGTGATAATAGAGCTCAATTCCCGGAGACGTCGCATGAAAACACTCTATAGCTGCGAAACGCCTAAGTTATTGAGAGGAATGCGCGACAAACTAAATGTCACCGTAGGGCATCATGCGTGTCGAATGATGCCCGAGTTGGTGCGGAGTGGGTGAAGATGAAGGACCCCATGAAGATCTGAACAAGCATGAAATGAGTGAGGAAGCTAGTGACTCTGATGAAGGCCAGCATGAAAGTAGTGACAAAGTCGGTGCAAATGACAACAATTCCCAAGGCCAGCAAGATGAATTAGGGACATCAACGAATTTTCTCTTTGGTGCAACGTCGCGATATGGAAGGGCAGTGCTGGGGGAGGGGGTCCCATATAAAAAGGGGAGGGATTTTCGTCATCTCGCTTGAAGGTGTAAATTTCGGATTTTGGTCTCACTTAGGGTGTTTTGGGCAAAATGCAATCATATGTAGCTATGAAGGTCTCCTTTAGGGTTGCGCACGAAGAAAGGTAAAAGGGTATATTTACACTTTTATATTTCTTCTCGCAGGTGAAAGCATTCGATGATAATGTCTTTGCCATCATGAAAAGTCGCTGTATTTTTTATTTCTCTGTGTTATAATGTGGTCTCTTTTTTTTTTCTAGGGGTCAAAAAAAGCCTAGGCCTTTCCCAGATTCAGATTGGTCTCCTTTAGGGGTTTAATGTAAAATTTCAGATGAGCATCCCTCCCCTTTTTATATGGGAGTCCCCCGGGGGGGCGTTGAGCTTCAATATTCGACTGCTGTATTAAGTAAGTATCTGTTTATTACCACATTTAACCTTTGAGCAAGTTCCTGCTGCCATGTAAAACAAGGAACAAGTTGTACCAGTTAGCTTCCTCAGTGCAATCGCATGTTTTAGACCAAGATTAAACATTCCATTCAAATCTCCAAACTGTCCTGTCTTAGTTGTCAAATAGAAATGTTCAATTAGAGATTTTCGATTGAAGTTTCCGAAGATATAGCTTTTTGCAATTGCAAAATTGCAGTTCTAGAGAGGACTTGTGTGCAAATTCTCCTAAGTTAACTTGGCTCCATTACCAGCTGCTTTACGGAAAAGTGAGCCCACAAAGTCCGGGCTCGAGAGAGCGGCAGAAATAAAGCCTATGATTTCAGCAGATACTAAAAGATATGAAGGCCTTAGACAAGTCCATGACATCCACAGATACTTTGATTAAATAAAGTGTTAGTGTAGTTTGCTCTGTACGTATGCCCCACTTGTCACCATTGTATCGGTTTTCTGACGGTTTTGTATGCGGTTTTCGGTTTTGGCCGAATTTTTTTGCGGTTTTGGATGATTTTCTCTTCAGTTTTGTGGTTTCTAATACATCCCAATGTCCCCCTCCTTAGGAGATGATGATCGGATCAATTTGCAGGAATTTTAAACGCTACTGAACCAGACATCTCCAAACAGCGATAATGATCAGTTAAGACATGGCCTTGCTTCCTATTCACTGATCAAGGTTTCTGGCTATTCATCAACAACCACGATGTCCTCTTGGTCCTTGTCCGTCATCTCTGTTCCAAATGATGCTTGAAAATAAGATAGCGATTTGTGTTTGGCTAGCAGAGCGAATGTGACTCGATTCAGGACACAACTTTGTTGGAAGAGCGGCAAAACACTGCAACATTGCTGCGTCAAACAGAATTGTTGGTTGTAATGTTTGACCAAAAGCAAACTCTATCCAACATTTGATTGAACAAAAAATGTTGGACGAACATCTTCCAACATGGGTGGCCAAACTGTCGAACAATGTTGGATTGAGCAAAGTTGGAGCCTTCAATCCAACTTTGTTTAATAGTTTGGCCAGGGCTTAAGGGTTGTGTTTGATATTTCGACCACAAATTATCCTTAAAAAGCTTTGCTTCATGTTAGAAAAGGAAGTTTTTTGCACACCTAGTTTTTCTCTTATTGACTTGAGTGCTGTCAAGCTAGGCTAAAAGAGTTGGGTATTGCAAAACGGGGTTAAGTCAGAACTCATAGTTTATTTCATATCTACTGTTAGAACATGCCACCCCACTACAGCTTTATTTTTACAACTGAATTGACACAAAAAATCCATACAAAACTATGAGCACTTTTAAGTGTTGGCAGCGAGCAGGGTGGTCGAGAATAGGCAAATACGCAAGAGTACTATGGAAGTATTGAGGAGTGAATTAAGGTCAAAGAGTGAAACAGGCCAGCAAAAGTTGATATTTAACAGATAGCTTTATCACTCTATGTTCTTTATGCCAAGAATTGGCTCATTTGGGCCTTTTATATGGATAAAATGTAATTTGAGTCGCCATAAACAAACACATTTTCGGGGAAACCAAATTCACCTATCTTTGCATCACCTCGACATGCTCACAGTATATAGTAGCTGTAAAGTCAAAACTTGGCAGGACGAAAGGCAAGGAATCAAGCTACCTTTGGAAACAATTGTTTTTTATTCTGATTCATTTGTGGTGCAAAAAATAAACAAAACAAAAAGTGGCCAAGAACTGGGCCCCATACTGTGCAGCAGTTAAAACATCTGTATGCTATATACAGTTAAGTAGCATCATGAGGTGCTGCCGCAGTGTAACCCTTGGGCTATAAAGTGAATAAAAGCTGAACTAATTACAAAGATAAGACCTAGTAAACTTAAAAAAAATGTCTTTCTCAAGTAAAAAGACCCTATTAGCGACTGAGACTTCTCGAGTGCTCGCGTTGCGACTTTAAACGTGCGAGCAATATTGAGAGTTCCTTAGAGGCACGTCTTTTGCATCTCCTTTAGCACATCTTTTGCTCTATTGCTCATCAGCTTCTGTAGAGTAGCATCTACATCCTTGGACTATTCCCCCAAAACGTCTATGATGATATTGTACTGGGCGATATCATATCTTGGGTACCTCTGCTTCATCTCACATCTAAGTGGCGCATACTTTATGGTACAATACAATACATACTTAATTGACCGCTCCCCATAGGGGCTTTTCAGGGCCAATGAAACACAATCAACAAAACTACAGAACACAACAACTACAACTGTTAAGAATCCCAATTGGCCGGAGGCAAACCAGTTGGCTATTTACAAGTGCAGCTGGGAAGTTGAACCTGGGACTACCAGGAACAAATTCAACGAGTGATTAGAACGGGTCTTGAACCTGGGATATCCGGATCTCAAGGCAAGCGCCCTAACCACTGGGCCACACTGCATCCACAATGGTCTTCTCTGACGTCTTCTTGTCACGGTTGCTCACCCAGGGGCAGGTCATCTCCAGCACTATGGCTTACTTGTGTTGGTTGTTGACAATCCTGGCGTCTCTGTTTGCCCTCAGTTCTTGAAACTCTCCATTGATCGGAACATCCCAGTATGCCTGTACTCCGCTGTTTCATAGACAGGCTGCGGTTTGATGCGTGAATACCAAGGAGGCACAGTGTCTACAATGCCCAAATCAAAGAGGATCTCAAAGAATAGGACCTTTAAGACTGCATCATGTCTTACCACGTAGTTTGTTTGTGCAAGCACAGAGCAAGCGGATAAGATGTGAGCCATGCTCTCTGGTGCTGTACTGCATAACCTACACGTTGGGTCACTGCTCCGACTCGCGCGTGTCTTGTGGATGGTGTGCAATCAAGTGGGTATGTTCATATCATTTGAACCTACCGTAAAGACTCTTAAGGTTTGGGCCAAAAATCGCAGGTACGGCTTACCGGTATACGCAAGACCATTGCTTTCCGAGGGAGTAAACTGGCTTTTAGGGGTCACAAATTGAACTGAAAACCTCCAGAAACCTGTTGTTGATCACTGCTTTTGGTAGAAGTGGTGGCTCCTAAAGGAGCCAATTGTTTGCATCTTCAGTTTCTAAACCCTAATCTTTCTTGCCAGTAGTTCTTTCAAGCAAATGGCCGACTGTTTCATTGCCCTTCACTACTTTCACTGTGTGTTTGTCCAGGTGGTTGTTAAACTTTTTTTTAGCAAAAAGTTTTTCTCTGATCGATGCATCCATGATGTCCATGCACAGCTGATGCAAAAGCGAGCGTTTCCATGTCCACACTTCCCTCATTAAACAACTGCGTGGTTACCAAGCAAACGTTTTGCATTGTTCTCCCGCATTTTTCGTGCAAGTTCTACCGTTTTCATTTCAACTGTGGGCTTTAACAATGAAGACAACTGTTGTCAGTCACAGGGAATAGAAAAATTGATTTAAAAGGTAGGCAAATACACAACATTAGATTTCTTCAAGTTTATTGTTAACATCTGCAAACAAACTACCAACTTTTTTTACAAGAGTGCTTTTTTGGAGTTCTTATTTTTTTCAAAATTATGCTTGAAAGTTGGGGGTGCAGCTTATACACGAGTGTGGCTTATACACGAGTCTACA
Organism: Montipora capricornis; assembly: GCF_036669925.1. Classification (NCBI taxonomy): domain Eukaryota; kingdom Metazoa; phylum Cnidaria; class Anthozoa; order Scleractinia; family Acroporidae; genus Montipora; species Montipora capricornis. The sequence continues at coordinate 71,652,423 of NC_090892.1, read as the reverse complement.
GTACCCGCCACTGTATATGTTGGGCATGTGAGCTACTCGCTTAGCCACCAATAGTATCGCTCAGTGCTTAGCTCCTTGTCACCTCCTCTTGCTGTTAACAACTTCCCTTGTTAACAGCCCCTTTCAGTCCTAGTTCTCACTTTTTCTTCTGGCGACTTTTACGCTTTTTCCAGTTATAACCGCTCCTTCTTCTGTGACGCAGGCTGGATCAGGGTATTGGAGCTTTAGTTGCAGGCCATACTCCTCGGCGTACTTCGCCGCTTCCTTTGTCAGTGACTGGTGTTCCACGCTCTCTGCATGCTTTTTGAAATCACACACCATCTTCATCACCGGGTCTCTATTCTGGAACAACTTGACTGCTGCTTTAACTTTAGTTTCTTTATACTCTCTCTCGATCGAGCGCAAGATCCTCTCTCCCTTATCTCGTTGCAGGCACAATAGTGATGTTAAACCACAGGGGTGCCTGCCTCCGTTTTCTACAACGATCTTGCGGGCCTCTCTGTCTATTTCCTTTAGCTCTGTTATTGGCCAATGCTGATTCCACATAAAGTAACTCATCGCTGGCATTGCAAACTGATTAGATGCAATCAAACGATGGTAGTCCGAGAGGGGACTCGATCGGATCAAGGACATCCTACGGAGATACTCCTTAGCAGAGCACTTCAGCGCTAGCTTCTCTTCTTGCTTCGAATACTTGAGCACGCCCAAGAACTTGTATTGCTGACCTTCCTCCAAACTTCAAACTTCAACCTTCACTCCTACTGCTCTCCTTATGTGGGTGACAGCACATTTCTTAGGGTTCTATTGCAACCCAACATTCGCTGTAGCAGCCTTCAGCGACTTCATCAGACATGTGAGTTTCGATTCCGATGCGGCAATGATCTTTAGGTCGTCTACGTAGAGAAGATCCGTGACCTTTGTGTCGATAGGCTTAGAAAGTCTATACCTGTCTGACAGACCGTGAAAAGCCTGGGGCATAGGGCATCGCCCTGGGTAGACCCTTTCTAAACATGGTCTCAAAATCCTTTCTCCCCTTTTTTGTGGTGACCATTATTCTGGTATTCCAGCTTCTCGACAAATTTCGGACAGTTCTACACACCCAGTCGGGAAACCTGTGCAACAGCATCATCTCCTCTATCCTACCATGATCTATGGAGTCATAGGCCTTCTTAATGCCAATTTACCCCTGCAAAGGTTGCGCTTCCTCATGTGACAGTCTAACGTGACCGCTCGGACTGTCAACAAATTATCAACCATCCTGCTGCATCCAGCACGTTCACACCTTTGCGCTCCCACCATCAACTCATAATTATACAAATGCTTGTCAATTGGAGCAAGTAGGCATGATGATTATTATTATTATTATTATTATTATTATTATTATTATTACTATTATTATAATTATTATTATTATATAATTGAATTTTCGTTCTATGCTTTTTATCAACTTTGTATTTGGATCTGTAAACTGACCCAGTCTTAGGGGCATCAAAGTTGATTTTTTCCAACTCAAGGACTGCAAGAGATGCTTTTCAAGTAGCTTAACGAGTCATCTCCATTGTTGTCCTTCTTATTTTTTTCCAGATTCCAACGATAATGGCAGATAGTACCATGGATTTGACCATAAATGTCTTACAACATTCTCAATTTGGTTCGCTTTACCTTCATCAGTCAAGCAACATTGAAGTCAACAAACTTGGTGAAAAACCTGTCAAACATTCAGTTGCATTCCCAAAAGACGTACCCTTACACTTCCAGTTTGTAGCACACTGGGAGAAGGATGGAGAAGAAGAGAGACTTGTTTGTGAGAAAGTTGTGAGAGAAGGTGTATTCCCAACCACAGAACGGAAGCTGAAAGAGGACCAGGAAAGAACTGCAAGGGACTTGGAGAAATTGGCAACAGCTCTAGTCGACAGCATTAAGATCACACCCAAAGGCCTGCATAAAGGAAAACCTGCAGGGAAAAGCGATTCATCAGGTACATGTACTCACTGAGAGAAAAGCCGAACAATAGTTAATTGAATGAAGAAATCAACAGGATTCATGGATTGAAGGGTGAATAAATGAGTAACAATGAGGGGAGGGGCTTTGGGGAATGGAACTGAGATACACTGTAATTTCAACTTGGGAACAGGGGAACAATGAAAAAATATCTCAGGGAACAAGGGAACATAAACAAATTTAGGGATCAAAAAGCAGGGAACAAGGCAGTAGTTTGAAAGTAATTTCAGGAACAAGGGAGCACAGGAAAATTTTTAAAGACAATAAGGGCTCCCTCTGGGAGGGCCTCGATAATGCGTAAATCATTGAATGTATGAATGTTTGAATGAAACGAACAATGAGTGATTAAGAAAGTGGGTATTGCGGCGAATTATTTTTTCTCATTCGGTGTGTTATTTTTCTGCAAAATCAGTCGATCAATCCTTGCAGATTGTTCAAAGTACTATGAGGCAATGAACTGTGTTTCCATCCGAACCTACATGCACATGTGACTGACATATTATTTTGGCAGTGTACACCTTGGGCCGTTCAGATGATTAGTACTTTTTATTTCGTCTTAATCACAAGATAACAATGTGCGTTCCTGATATCAATAATTACAGTGTATTTATCTGTGTAAAATAAGTGAAAGTAGAATGAAAAAGACTCAAATGAGAGTGCATAATTATTTAGTAAAATAGAAAGCACATCTTTGTTAAAAGAACAGTTAAATGTTTGTATGTAAAGATTAAAACTGGAAAATCCTACTGACCTTTATTTAATTTTAAATACAATGGAGAGGTGGAAAAATTTTAAAACGACTGGAAAATAAGGGTAACAGTTGCAGCTGTAGTTAAAAATCATAGCTATTAAGAAGACTGAAAAATGTTGAAAAATTTCGTATAAGGAATCGAAAAGACTAAAATGTTCACAAGGTTTACAATCATGTGACTAGCTGAATCATCAAGCAATCAATGCAACTGATGAAGATGTTGTGATAAGGTCAAATTATTTTGTATGAGGATGGTAAGCTATGACGAAAGTATATGAAAGCAACACATAATCATTTGAAATGCAGAGAGAATCAAGTCTATATCTTTCCTCTGTGGGCTCAATATGAACTCACATAATGACCATGACCTCCCAGATGGCATGACAGCTCAACTGATAGAGCACTACTCCTATTCAATCCTGATGTCAATGGGTTAACAACCTCTGCTTCTACTCAAGTCCCTTGTGGTGCAGGGATGGTGCTGTGGTTCAGTTCTGGCGCAGTGGTGAGAGCACTCACCTCTCACCAATGTGGCTCGGGTTCAATTCCCAGCCTCGGCGTCATATGTGGGTTGAATTTGTTGGTTCTCTACTCTGCACAGAGACGTTTTTCTCCGAGTACTCTGGTTTTCCCCTCACTTCAAAAACCAACATTTGACTTGCGTTCATTGTTAATTACAGTTGAGAGTGTCCCCAGTTAGCGCTCCAGCGCTAGAACGACTAGATATTTAAATGAAGTTCCTTTCCTTTTCCTCTTTGAAATATTATAGAGACTACTCACTCATGATCAGTGATTACAAATAAAATAATTTTTTTTTAATTGTTGGAGTATTAGTTTGGGAGAGAGCATGACCTCACTTCCTTTTTTGGCAAACCAACATGGCCACTGTGATTTTATTTCCATACTCGCATTCTATTCAAAAGATTGGCAACTCATTTCCATGACAGCCGCAGAAAGTTCAATGCTTGCTGAGCACCGTAAATAAAAGTATGCTTAGTATCTTGTACAATATCGTCCGTGGTTCTGCAGTTAGGTTAACCATTTTTTGTTTGTTTGTTTGTTTGTTGATGTTTTTCGGCAGGTCACTATGTTGAACAAAAAGACAAGGGGACACCCCACGATGATTACAAACCAACCCCAATCACCGGAATGGGTCATCACAACATTGAACGAGAAGACGAAAAAACAGAGTTCTTCGACACTGAGATTGAATTGGAGAAAAAGATTGACGTTTTGGCATCATGGTTGAAAGAGAGCAAGCACTGCATTATTTTCACAGGTGCTGGGATAAGCACAAGCACAGGCATCCCAGATTTCCGTAGTGGAGTGAACACTGTACTAAAGACAGGACCTGGTGTTTGGGAATTACGAGCAAAAGGTTTACCTCGCAAACCAGCAGCATCTTTCCTTCCAGACATGTTGAGGGCAATTCCTTCACCTGCTCATATGGCAATAGTGAAGTTGCACGAGGTGGGGCTGGTGAAATTTACGGTGAGTCAAAATGTCGATGGTCTCCATTTACGCAGTGGCATCCCTGGACATGAGCTTGCTGAGCTTCATGGGAATACCAATCTTGAGAAGTGCACAACATGTGAAGCGAAGTATTTGCGAGACTTCAATGTCCGGACTGCCAAGTGGGTTCACGATCACCGGACTGGGAGGTTTTGTGATGATCCCAAGTGCCACGGCCAATTGGTGGACTCCATCATAAACTTTGGTGAGAGCCTTCCTAGTTTTGAACTGGAAGAGTCCTATAGACAAGCAGAGAAGTCTGATTTGATCATTGTGCTTGGTTCCAGTCTCCGTGTTAACCCCGCAGCAGACATTCCAGCTGTTGCAGTTCGTTACAAACAGAAGTTGGTAATCTGTAATCTGCAAAAGACACCTCTAAGTCCATATTGTTCTCTTGAAATACACAGTCAGATAGATGCTGTAATGAAAAGTCTCCTGCAAAAGCTAAGCCTCGAGATTCCACCCTTCAGAGTACAACGTCGTTTTTCTATTGAGATAAGTCAAGACAAAATCTTAATTCAAGGCCTTGATCTCCAATCCAACACACCATATTCACTCTTTAAGCATGTATCAGTGCGTATATCTCAGAAACTCGAAGGGTCAAAGCAATTCACGGCTGAGGAAATATTATCAAAGGAACCACTTGAATTGCCTTTTAAGAGCATCCGGTGTATGTGTGATGACAGTCCATTGATTTTAGACATAGAGTTGGGTTTTCAAGGTCATTACGGTGAACCAAATCTGTCATTCAGTGACAAATTTACTTGTCCGGGACAGTCAATATTCTCTGCTGATTACGAGTTTTCTACAGGAGAGTGGTCACTTCGGAAAAACTGACAGACATTTGGCAGAGAAAAGGAAACTGAAATGCTGCGTGCAATAGTATTATCAGCATTATGCATAAACTTCGGATATAAAAGCCAAGGGAATTGAAGAATATGGACCCACAACATATTCAAAACATCAAACATCAGATGAAAACTTTTTGGAGAAATGCACCTGTACTCTCGTGAACATTGAGAGCGACTCAGATGCTCTGGTTTTGTCGGGTAAGTTGTTCCACAGTTTCTTGGGCAAAGAAAAAAAGAGAAGGAATTTACCATGTAGGATTACGTTGGCCTGGGAAGTACCAGTTTTACGTCGCCTCAAAGGCTGCAACCGCTGCTACTTGGAATGGAATTTTCTTGAATATAATTCGGTACTTGATTGTGGATGCTTTCATAGGAGAAGAGCTTGTTGGGTGCGCCGTTGGTCCAACTTAAGCTAATAAGGCTAAGTACACTGCAGGACACTAAGTGTACATTTTACCACATTTTTTTAATTGGCTCCTCTGTCTGACGTTTTTGTGGTGAGCGCAATACGGAGAAACTAGAAGCGCCAAATAAGAGAATACGTACCTGTCCTCTTATGATGGTCTTCTCACTATAGTCAAACTCTAAGTACATCTTTATGTAACTAGACCCTCCGTGAGGGTACACTGGGTTGCCTGTGGTACGTGCACCGTGCCAGACGATTTTTTTCAAGTCGGGGGGTCATTAAGAAGTCATACCAGAAGAGGCCCTTTGGCTCACAGGTCCTCACACGTTCGTACGACGAAACAGATCTGTCCTTGCGTAATATGTAGCTCTAAAAGTGCACGATATTGTTTTGGTATTGTCTATCATTGTAGTGCCATGGTAGAAGTCTTGGGTAAATAGTCTGAGAAGACATGTGGTTACTAGCAAAGTACTGAACCCAGAAAGATTGAAGAAAATAAATGGGAAGTGAGAAACATTGGCTTCAGGGCTGACATGTTGATAAACTTCTTTTCACCACAAGTTTAAGCGTGCCCTGTGAGCATCTGACAGCTTTCAGGAGCTCATCCCAAGGAAGATTGGCTTTTACAACAGTGAGCGTGTTGAATCTCCCAAGGGAGGTGTTCTATAAATAAATCTACTCGGGAAAGGGTTGACTCCGAGGCCAAGTATGGGAGATAGAGGCTCCTCTTAATGAGCTCCTGCAGCTTTGTAATACCGAAGTTCACTGAAGTTAGGCCCTGTTCCGCGGGGTTAGTGTTTGGATGAGAGACCACAACAATATACCTCTCATAAACAGAAGCATCGGACCGAAAATACTATTAAAGCTAACAATTGCGAACTCACCAAGGTACAGATTTTGTTAGCTTGCTTTATGCAAAAACAAATATTGATGCAAAAGTAAATTGATACACAGTTTTTAGAAAGAGCAGAAGGAAGTTTCCAGGACGGTCGCTCGAGAATAACATATTTACGACATGAAAACAACATTAATTTTGAACCGTGAATATAGAATATAAACAGTTACGATCAGCGACAAACATTTTGGGAGATTTTTGCTACGTTCAATTTTGTTATTGTACGTTTTGGCTGCACAAATAAATCGCAAAATCGAAAGTGACATCGCCGGAATTCAGCGGGCGCCGTGATTAAGTTACCGCGGCATGTTTACTTGCCAAACAGTGAAGCATCTGTGTCAAATGATGGCAAGATACCGGGTTTTCGTAAGTTTCTTTTTCTGTCAAGTGTTATAAAGTTTGACAATGAAATGAGCGAAGTCAAAACAAAGATCACAATCGCCGAACTCTTGTTTATGCAAAGTCAAAATTTACTTTCCAAGACGCGTTCGACGTTATTTATCACCAAGGTAATTTCATCATTTTGGAAATAGCAGCTACTTTATTATTCATCTGCGTCCCAATTTTTCACTGATTTTGGGGCTCATTTTGTTGAAACTCAAGCACGCTTCCAACAGGCCTGTGAACCCTTCCTGCTTACAGAGCAATACTAAAAAACATCTCCCATATCACATTTCAACCTTAAGCTCGGAAATTCAATACACAACATGATATTATAATTCACAAAGGCAGAAAATACCACAATCCTTTTCCAGTAAAAATTTAATGAAACAAACAACATATTACTGGGTTGCCGTATACGGCAATCCCAGTTGGAAAATGGGTAGAATTTCTCCGTTTTATTTTTTTCCGTGTCGGTAAAAGTCTTGCCTGTCACTCCCCCGGTAAGTGGTGTCTTTGTGCATAGAGCCTTCTGCGCGTATTTTCTTGGGATCGAGAGGGTAGTGGAAATGCGTACATTTCTCTGGTGGACACAGTAGAATCATTAACTTAACCTGTAATGGCGTCGAAAGTCATGTAACGCGAATGGCGTTTTAGTGGATCTTTGAACAAAATATACCCTTATGAAGCTCAAAAATGGCAAATCAATTGGATACTGAACAAGACAGGCGGCAACATCGACAACAATCTGTCGCCCGTCGAGCCGTCTTTTACCAAGTGTGCATGTAGAACATTGAAGATTCGCAGGGCAGCGATAATAGTGAATTCAAAGACTAGACAAGGTGGATTGAATGGAATTTCAAGCGTTAAAATCGCTGAAAAGGTGAGATTATTGTCGAAGCGATGCCGCAATTGCGTGTCTTCACCACATGTTCCTTTGATCTCACATTGTTGTGTTTTCCGTCAAAATATTCGCTTGTTTTCGCTTTCTATCCAACATATCTACCTTTATTACATGTCTAGTAAATAGTTTTATCCTCTGGGATGAATTTTCCGTCGAAAAATCGGTTATTTGGGCGGTCAGTGTAAAACGCAGACTGCAGACTGCAGACCGGGGGTAAAATGCAGACTGAGGGTAAAATAAATATTAATAATAAAAAAAGGAGTCATAAGGATAAAATAAAGATTGTTTGAAAGACAATCCTGTTTTACATCTGTCAACAACTCACATAATTATGACTGCAGGTCGCTGCACCTTTTGGGGATGCGATCGTACGCGTTGAAATCATCTGTGCTTTGTTTTTGCCCGTCCAGATGCAATCCACTGTTCCAAATTATGTCTCACCCCGCTCCATCGCGGGAAATCGATCGAAAACCCAACAATTATTACTCTGAATACCTGAATAATCTCGGTTGTCTTTTTTCGGTGCAACGAAATGCACAAAGAATTTCATGTATTACGAGCAATTAGGACGCGGGGATTTCATTGGTTAAGCTATGCGTGATAACCCCTAGGGAGAGGTTATAATTGAAAATTACACCTTCCAGATGCAAAACAAACGAGCTTGTGAACTAAAGGATAAACATAACGTACACGAAAGCGAATGAAAGGATCCTAATAAGAAATTTATTAACCGATATTTATTAATTTTATTTATTTATTAACCAATATTCCCCAGTACGGCTCGGCTCGGTTAGTAAGTAGTTTATTACATGGTTTTTTAATTACCTTTTGCTTTGTTTTTGGAAGCCCGTAATCGGCCCGTGGGCCAGTCACAATTTGCCTGGAACGCTGCACGTACCACAGGCAACCCAGTGTACCCTCACGGAGGGTCTAGTTTGCTCTTAGAGGCGAAAACCCCTTCCTATTTCATTGCTCGCGTGAAGGCAAGAAACTCAATCGTGTCAAATTACCATGTACTTCAGGTAAATACAGCTCACTTTGATTTCGGCTCGACGGCCGATAGATTGTTGTCGAAGTCCATTACTCGTCGCTTTTAAGATTCCTCCGCCGTATATCCAATTGGCTTGCCATTATTGAGCTTCATAAGGGTATATTTTGTTCAAAGATCAACTAAAACGCCATTCGCGTTACACGACTTTCGACGCCATTGCCGGTTAAGTTAATCGTTCTACTCTTTCCACCAGAGAAATCTACGCATTTCCTAAAACACTCTCGATCCTAAGAAAATACGCGCAGAAGGCTCTATGCACAAAGACACCACTTAGCAGGGGAGTGACAGGGAAGACTTTTACCGACACGGAAAAAAAAGAAAAGAAAAGAAAACAAACTAAACGCAGACCCCAACTGGGTTTGCCATACTGGCAACCCAGTAATAAGTGCGTTCAAAATTTCCTCGTATTACTTACTGTACATTTATAAAGGTCTGTATGAAAAATGAGTTTTTCACTCCGGTCTTCTTCTTATGACCTTCGCAGAAATAATATTCTGTGCCTCAGTAAACCTAGAACAATCCGTTATGGTCTTGATTCTTTTTCGTAGTTATCAGCTAATTATATAAGTTGTGGAATGCGCTACCTGATTTTATCCGTACCAATGAGTGTACAGGTTCTAAAAAGAGAATCCGGGGCCGCATTTTTGTATACCCCCTTTTCTTTTTCTTTAAATATTGTATTTTTTAGTTATGTATCCGTATATATTATATATTGTAGCTTCAAATGTAATGTCTCGAAGATAGCACTTGTAGCTACTCTACTTGTAGCTTAACGTAAGAACCGCGTCTAGTCGTCTCGTAGATGACACAGATAGATCATTCCGTCGTTTATTGCCCCCAGAGGCCAAAACCCGAGGAGCAACCATAGAAGTTCCCGCTAAGGCTGGTTTACACGTACGACGCAAGCATAAGTACAAGCAACATACGCAGACGCAGTAGCGTTTTGATAATTGGTACCTTTCATTAGAACAAAAGACACCAATTAACAACAAGCTAATGCGGTCAGTGTAAAACGCAGACTGCAGACCAGGGGTAAAATACAGACTGAGGTTATAACGTAACTGTTGAAAAAGTGCAAACCCCCTTAGAAATGCTAACCTTAGGCCTACTTAGGCCTAAAACAACATTTGGCTTGTCTGTTAGCCTTTCTAATGGGTTTGGGCTTTTTCAACAGTTACATTAAAACCTCAGTCTGCATTTTACCCCCAGTCTGCAATCTGCGTTTTACGCTGACCGCAAGCTAATGCGCCTTCGTATGCTGGTAAAAGCAATAAAACGCAAACAGCGGTTACAAACATTTGCTTGAACTGCACAACTTTTATAAACTTAACGTTTCGTGTGTTACAACATACATCATCAGAAGTGATTATTATTCAGTTACAGATAAATACAACTGTACGGACTGGGAACTAACGAAATTGGTTGACATAAAACGACAAGAAATATGCTAATAATTGAGATAAAGGTTCTCGCCGCCAACGTTTTCATTTAAGACTGCCTTTAGATCACGGATAAGCAGACCCTTTAATTTTACAATACATGTATGATCGACCAGTTGCTAATATTTCAAAATGATCCCACTTAATTCTATGGTTGGTTAAGAAAATATGATCAACAATTGCAGATTCGTGACAATTTGTAGTTAGGGCTTTAAAATGTTCTGTTTTTCTGTCACGCAATCGGCGTTTCGTTTTCCCTACATAGAAATCAGTGCAATCCCAGAAGTTTGCTCTGTACATTACTTTTGAGCTGAAGGAAGGAGCTAGTTTATTTTTGTAAGGGAAAAAGAGACTGGATTCTTTGGGTGTTCTGAAAAACTATTTTGAGGTTGAAAATACCATAGAATTTGTTTATGCAAGACCTCAGCTGTTTTGTGAGGTGTTTGCTGTGATGATCTAAGAAAGGTAGAACGATAAGAACTTTTTTCTTACCTGTTTGTACAGGATCTTTTGGCTTATTTTGATGTTTCTCAATGACAGCATTCATATATTTAACAGTTCCCATAGGGTAGCCATTAAGTAACCAAATTCCCTTGAGGTCATGGAAGGTAAACTGTAACAATCGGAGTGACGAACAAATTCTAATGCAGCGATAAGCCAAAGGGCAGCATCATCATCTTGTCCTTTTCGCTCTGAGGGAAATAGGACCTTACGTTCCCTCTCTCCAAGCTTCTCGGTCTTTCGCACAACTACCGGCTTCTGCCCAACCTTTGAACCCAAGTTCATCTCGTTCTCTCTCTACAGTTCTTCGCCATGTCTTCTTCGACCTACCTCTCCTACGTCTTCCTCCTGGGGTTCATGTTAAGGCTATCCTCGTTTTCTCATTTACACTTTTCCTCAGCAAATGCCCAATCAGTTTCCAGCGTCTACGCTTTATCTGCTGAGTGATCACTTCCATATTCGACTTGAACCTTATCTCTTCATTCGCCACTTTCATAGGCCAGTAAATCTTCAGAATTCGTCGTAGGCACTTGTGGAGGAAAACATTAAGCTTGGTCTCGTCGCTTTTAATCATTCGCCAAGTTTCGCAACCATAGAGAAGGACAGCCAGTACACTAGATCTAAAAATCCTCAACTTGGTTTTATGCTGAGTTGACTGTTCCTCCAGATGTTCTATAAGTTGCAGAAGACTGCTTGTGCTTTTCCCAGCCTGGCACTTATATCCTCACCTGCACCACCGGTTGATGTGACTGTAGCACCAAGATATACGAACTTCTGTACCTCTTCAATATCTCTCCCTTCTAGTTGGATCTTTATTCCAGGATTAACATTCCATTTCATTAACACTGTTTTACCTAAGTTAATCTTCAGCCCGGTCTTCTTCCAATTTATGCTAAGATTTTCAACCTTTGTTTGCATGTTCACTATCCTACTTGCCACAAGAGCCACATCATCAGCAAAATGTAAATCCTGTAGCTTGTTCGCGAATTGCCATCTTGTCCCAGTTCGCCTTCCTTCAATAGTCCTTCTCATAACCCAATCAATCACTAGAAGAAAGAGAAATCCAGACATGCGACAGCCTTGTTTCACCCCTGTCCTTACATCAATACAGTCGTAACTACCAGAACCGTCCACAACAGCACATTTGCTCTGTTCATACATTGCCTTTACCATTGTAATCAATTTTGATGGAATACCGTACTCTCCCATTATTCCCCATAAAATATCTCAATCAATGCTATCAAAAGCCTTCTCGAAATCCACAACACAACATACAGGTTGGCATTCCACTCGATTACTTCGTCAATGATGTTTCTCAGAATGAATATCTGTTCGATTGTCCCCCTTCCTCTCCTAAACCCTGCCTGCTCTTGTCTAAGCCTGGTGTCAACAGTGTCCCTAATTCTTGTGATAATCACTTTGCCTAATACCACAGGCCGCCAAAGGGAAGACTAGGTTTATTTTGTATTTATGCGGAGTAAAAAAGTGCCATTTGGGGTAAAGACCGGTGAATGTCTTCTTTCGATAAATTCAAGGAAAGGTTTGTAACCGATGTTTG
>NC_090892.1:71612673-71617673 GCF_036669925.1 Montipora capricornis | reverse complement strand
AATTGTTCCCCTCACTATTACGTTCCAACCAGATAACACCAATCTTGTCCAAATACAACAACAATTTTTTCGAATTCGGCAGCAGGCAAGCTCATCACATGCCATCGAAGTTGGCATAAAGCAGCATAGCGCTTCACCTGAAGTTCGATCATGGTGGACACAAGGGGTGAAAGAACTTCCTAAGGTGAGACGACCAAATGTGATTGACCCAACACTCGTTAGAGCGGCTCAGTTATCGGACATCAAAGTGCTGAAGAAACCAAGGGATTTCGTCGTAAAAATGTTCACTCAGCAACGTCTTCTTCTTCTACAGAATAAAGTTCAAAAGCGATCCTGGTTGTTAATCACATGCTAGCCCAATCCATAAACTGGATAAAGAGGATTGGCAAATTGATTGTCAGAACAATGCGTCATTTCTGTCTCGCTGAGTTCAAAGAAGCGACAGTCAAGAGAGTCACAAGGGAAGACTGAGCGAATGTCCACATATCTAACCAATCAGAATGTAAACAATTGGCGTGACATCGGATAGCACAGTTTTTCCCGCTCGCTGAATTCTGATTGGTCAGTTTAAATTTCAGTAGCTCTCGCCGTATGCAAGGAGATTCGAGAAATCTCGGTTTTATAGCCATGACGTCATCAACCGTCCGAACATACGTACGAACGTTTGCGTACGTACGTACTTCCGTACGTCCACCCGTCCAGTATCATGCTAGTTTACAACATACATCTTTGATGATGAAATGATATATGAAATGAATCATATATGGAACTGCGGATATGAAATCAAGTGATGCTATGATTCTCGCAGTTATGAACGTAATTTTTGCAATTGTGTAGAGAAGCCTGAAAAATTAAGGACTTCAACGGGGTTTGAACCCATGACCTCGCGATGCCAGTGCGACGCTCTAACCATCTGATCTTTGAAGCTATTGACGTTGGGAGCTGGTCTTTTGTGGGTTCTAATGTTCCCGTTAAGGATGATAACATATTTGCGGGCCTTATGTGCTTTTTTCCCATTTATCCAACCGACATATGTCTTTGTTCGAGATAACAAATGTATTTATAGCGGAGCTCCGTGCGCGCGCGCGGAGCACCATTGTTAAGAAAATATGGTAACCCATAGGTGCGAGAAATCTTGGTTTTATAGCCATGACGTCATCAACCGTCCGAACATACGTACGAACGTTTGCGTACGTACGTCCTTCCGTACGTGCACCCGTCCAGTATCATGCTAGTTTACAACATACATCTTTGATGATGAAATGATATATGAAATGAATCATATATGGAACTGCGGATATGAAATCAAGTGATGCTATGATTCTCACAGTTATGAACGTAATTTTTGCAATTGGGGAAAGAAGCTTGAAAACTTAATAACTTAAAAAAATGCGTAAAGAAGCCTGAAAACTTCATAACTGCGAGGATCATAGCTTCACTTGATTTCATATCTGCAGTTCATATATAATCCAATTCATATATCATTTCATCGTTGATTCATTCCTCACGGGAACATTAGAACTTGATATCACTTAGTTTTTGTTTTGTTTGTAATGTACACCTTGTTTTGCAGTTGTTAGTTGCGCTGGTTATATACGCCAATGGCTCAGTGTTTTATTTGTAGATTACATAATCTGTTGCATGGTGTTAACACATTGCACCTTAATATTTGTCAGTGATATTTTTTACCTTGATAAGTCTGTGTGAAAGTATGTTATAAGAAAATTGAATTTAATGCTTTTACTATTTGTCCATCAGGATTTGATATAGATCGTTTTCACCTGACGTGACAGCAGCCGTGTTGGTAACAATAGGGAAGAAAAGTCTTTTGGGAATTTGACTCTATTATAATGCAAAACACGAGCCCTAATTTGCTATTGTTTTGTGGACCAATATGACCGTCTCATCATGTGATTGAAAACCATCTGTAGCCTGTACTTTACAACTTTGTAGAACACTGACAAGAAGCTAATTCCTCTAGTATCTCTTATGCACCTTTTGTGCGCTCCAATCAAACTTCCTATGTGCTTGGATCTCCTCAAGTACTGAAGTACTGCAATACTTTATTGCATTCAATTTGACCAATTTCATTTGTTATGTTAGGAAGAGTCATATTTACCACAAAACCATTCATGAAAGGAGATTTTCCTTCCTGAGTATAAAGGGGAACTAATCTCACATAAGGATAGAGAAACAAGAGAAGAATTATATGATCCATCTCTCGGAAGTTTCCTTTATTACTTTAGGGATGGTACAAGGTGTTATTAGTACGTTTATCCAAAAGACTGAATTATTAATAAATTGTTTTTTTCAATCTGTAATTTTCCAAAAATAATAATAATAAATGAATGAATTTCTTAAATTGCACTTCCTCTCCTACATGTACATTACCCTCTCATGCCATAAAATTTACTACAGACAGCTGTATTGGTATCATGAAGGAATGCTTGGAAGAAAGATGCAGCATATTTCACGACCAACATAAGGTCATATACATGTAAAACATTGTGATGGGTGGAAAAGAGAAATGTTGTTTATATGGTGAGGTTGTATTCCCATAGTCAAAAATGAAATTGGCTGGAGCCTCCGTCTTCCATACTACAGTGTAGGCATTGGAGTCAATCTTTTTTTCAGATAAATTTATTTTTAAAACATTTCCCATGGGAGATATGATCTGTTCTGTTGTCTCCCAGGGAAAGTATTCTAAAAAATAAATCTTCTCCGGGAAGGGAATCAAGAAATAAAAGGACATAAAGACTCATACTTGCGGCTCCTAGTGTTAAGTATTCTCTCTGGGTTGTTTCTGCAATTTTTCTCACTGATTTTATTAACCCATTGACTCCTGAACCACCGGTCCGCCATTGATGAGTAAACTCGTCTGGCATTAAGTCTCAATCCCATGGGTTAATAGGTTGAATTTTCGATAGTATTTGACCTTTTCCCCATTTGTGGCTGGTTTTGGTGAGTTAATGTGTCAATCACTTACCAAGCATCATATTTTATCAACTTTTT
Source organism: Montipora capricornis (assembly GCF_036669925.1). Taxonomy (NCBI): domain Eukaryota; kingdom Metazoa; phylum Cnidaria; class Anthozoa; order Scleractinia; family Acroporidae; genus Montipora; species Montipora capricornis. Next base: position 71,614,661 of record NC_090892.1, on the reverse strand, counting down.
GGGCACGTTTTGCTGGAGTTCCATAAAGAAAGTTCATATATATATTTATTGTAAGGGAATGGGACACCCAAGAATGGAAGCAGAACATTCAAGAGGGGACCCTTAAAGCAATACAATGGGTTTTTGTCCTGAAGGTGGAATCTAAACCAATGTATAACGTAAGAAATATCGAGGGCTAGTTATCTACTCATCACACACTCCAAGGAACAATCAAATGAATACAGTCAAGCCACATCATGACATGTATGTCATGCTTGACCAGTTTTGAAATTTGAACCGAGTATTCAAATGTGCGTGCCAGTTTTGAACTTTGCTTTCGAATTCTGAATTCCTGTAGATGTTTCCTTAATATATCAAAAGTACTTAGCTATGAACTTTCGTTTTATTATAAAATAAACGGTGTTTTAAAAGTGAAAGCTATTTGAAGTGTTTGATGAATTATTGTTCAGTTATTGTGCGCTTTTCATAGCAACTTTCAGAAAAATATTCAAGATTCCATTCAAATCTTGGAAGCTCCAAAGAGGAATTCGAATGTTCATTTTAGTCCTGCGGATAGCTGGTAACTCATGATATAGCTTGACTGTAATCAGTCAACATTATAAAATTATCAAAATTTGCACAAATTATTATCAACGTGATGTAATTGTGTTGAACTTAAAAAAAAAAGTCTAAAATAAAGGTGAAGTGAAAAAAAAAATTGCACATGAATGGCTCAAATACACGTATAAAGGATTCAGGCGTTATTTCCATTGCCATTTGCAGCATAAGAGTTACTACTTACTTGAAACTTTCACAAGTGATTGTAGAACTGAACTTCCCTGCTAGCAGAGGTCTCTTCTTTTTTTTTGTTCACTGCGCTGCGCTGATAAGACACCTCTGCTACGGGTTAAAACTCAGTGTGTTAAACATGCGCCGCAGTTACACGTGATACTTTGAGTTGTGTGGGCTCACGTAACAACAGTGGAATTACTGAAGGAATGCGTGGGACACAGTGGGCTCAAGTCACAGTCAGCAAACATATCATTTGAACAGTGCGATCTAAGGTCGTGGACCACGGTTGGATCAAAGTGAGTTTCGATCCATACTCGTCAGCCCAGTGAATGCAAAGGAAAAGAGAAATCTACTGGCAGGGTACAACTGAACCTTGCATGATTTTGCTTTTGCTCATAGTTTGTGGACTATGTTGTCTTTGGCAAGGGTTTATCCTTCAGTGAAATCTTTAAGACATGGTGATTTTGAAAGACACTTTCATTGTAATCCCAATCCACTGATTTTCATACACATAAAATCTGCATAAACCATACATGTACCCTCTGGCTGTTGTGAAACTCCTTTTGCTGTCTTTGTAGGATGAAGGGCAATTGAAAGTATGACACTGAGGTAAGGTAAATCTTTTTTGCAAACGTTGGCCGTGTGGCACTCATATTTCAACAGAATTAACTATTGGAGGGTAATATGTAATGTACTATTGGAAGGATAACGCGTAATGTGCTCGTGTCTGACCTTGTAGCTCAATCGGTAGAGCAACGGTGATCTAACCCGAAGGTCGTGCGTTCAATTCCCATCTTGGTCAGAGTTTTTCTCTGTCCTTGTGTGGGCCCAATTCCATTAGTAGGGATAACTCTCACATGGTTTGCGTGGATAGAAAATAGCACTTCACATTTGGAAGATAATGATGTTGACAACAGCGTAAACGGAGCTGTAAAAGAAACCTTGTCAGGTGTGGATAACATTAATTGACATTTTGCTGCAACGGTTCCTGATTTTCATTCTCCCTACTAACCTATCTGACAAGACATTGACAAATATCAGATTATCTATCTTTTTTTTTTCTTTTAGCTCACCTGTGACGGAATATTCCTTTAACTGTTGTTTACAGTTTAATTCTAAGGATTTTTCACCCTGATCGTTTTACACATAGATGATCTCGACCATGATGCAAAATCTTTCAGAATGTGGGCACGTTATTGTCGTTCAGTATTTCTTTT
>NC_090892.1:71605173-71607673 GCF_036669925.1 Montipora capricornis | reverse complement strand
TCTTTCGCGATATAACATTAAGATGTAGAAATCATTAGAGGGATTTTTTAGAAAAAGATATTCACCCAAAATAAGTGGAGAGCGAACGGAGCATTGAGAAAATCATTGCATGTTATGTTAAGTTATTTGGAGTGCATGGTCTTTCAGATACATGGGATGGGAAAAAAGTAGATTAGTGCCCATATTTTTGTTGCAGATCATCATTAGTTTGTTACATTTATGAACACAATTTTCAATATTTAGTACATAGTATTTGTAAACTCAAGCACAGATTCATGGGTAGTTGAATTTCGGTAGTTCACAACTGCAACGCTTAATGGACGTTTGGTGCCTGGGATATGTCCAGGGACTTCCACTTGGAGGCCAATCAGCCATCCAACCCTCAACCGAGTAACATTCAAATGGCCTGCAGCAATCACAGCAGTACACCTTATTCCAAAATGGCCACCATTTTAGTATTATTTGGTTTGCATGCAATATAGCCCTTGTTGCCTCGCTCTTAAGTTGAAAATTCTAAAGATTATTTAACCTTGAACGGGGCAACAAGGGCTAATTTGCAAGCAAACAAAAGAATACTGAAATCGTTGCCATTTTGGAATAAGGTGTACACGACAGGCAACACTGTTCTGTGAGAGAATAAAATGTAAATGTAAATGTACTGTGGAAGTAGGGAGGGGGAGGGGGGAGCAAAAGCCCAACTGAACAAGCATGGCACAAAGTGGATGGCCCTATATCCGATGAAAATGCCATGTGACTGAGCGATTGGATGAGCATGCGCCTGTGCCAAGCACTGCTGACCGCTGTTAGCTTATCGACTGACCAGACTGCTACCGCTCTTTGTTGTTGACTTTGTTGTTTTTTCAAATGGTACTTTAAAAACCATGTCGTTTAGCTACCGCAAAATTTACCCTGAGCCGATGAAATAACGAGCGTGATTAGTATCAGTACTGGCATCAATGGGTTAAGACTGGCCCATTATATCTCTCAAGCAAGCATGCAGACATATCATATTGTCGCTGGTTGTCAACGTTACCTTAATCGCTTCACCTGGAGACACGACTCAATTCTCAACTTCATTGCCAACTCACTTCAACCAGCAATTAATGATCGTTTCTTACTCTATGCTAATGTCAATGGTTTTTCGAGTCCTTCAGTTATAACTGGTGACAATTATCGTCCAGATCGTCTTTTCCTGATACAGTCTAAGTGCCTATTTAATCTAGAACTAACAGATGGTTTCGAGTCTAACCTTAAAAACAATGAAGTGCGCAAAAATGGAAAATACATGAACTTGGTCAAAGACGTGGGAAGTAATTTCAGATGTGTTAAATTTGTAGACCTTTCCATGAGCTCCCTTAGTGTTTTCTTCAACGAATGCTCTACGTTCTTAGAAATGATGAATCACAATGGCATTGACAAAAAGCAACAACACTATATAATCGAAAAAATGATAAATCTAGCTATTAGCGCGACATATTTTATCTTTAGTCGTATAAATAAGATTTGGGATAGCCCAGACTTAATGAAATTTTTTTTTTTTAATTCATTTGTAACTCCTTGTATTTGATATATGTTAATCATTGTCTCACATTCGCTCACTTTGGTGGTTGGTTGGCCGCATCGTTCACAGAAATACACCAAACTGTATTTCAATGATGCTCTCAATGTGACTGCGCGATGCAGTTATGAGCTATGCTGTCAGTCGCTATTTGACTCTGTGGCTGCGTGATGCAGCTCGAGTCAAATACCCACATTTAACCCTTGCTCACCATAGTCTCCAGTAGCTCAGTGGTTAGAGCATCCATACAAGATCACGGAGGGTCGTGGGTTCGAATCCCAACTGGGGGTCGGATTTTTCCGAGTTCCCAGTGGGTTCATTTGTAACACCTTGTATATGATATATATATATATAATTTTTTTAGTTGATTCATTAGTAAATACAATATACAAGTATGTGACTCAATTTCAAGTAGCCAGATGTCAATTACCCATGCGTAGAGAAATTTACAACTGTATTCAATGACAAATAAAGTTTCCGTTTTCTATCATTAATATTTTATAGTGTTCCAGAAAGGAAAGAAAAAGAATGGTATCTCTCAGGAGATAAAAATCGGACTAGCGAGAAGGAATTGATGTTCAAAACTAAGAGTAAGTCCTTCCTTAACTGTAATTCTTGCAATTTTGTGAACTACATCGATTTAAAGTTAACCTGGACTCGTATGTTTTTCCGTAACCCTGTACATCCTTCCTACCCCGGTATAGAGTCTCTTTTCGATCTTACTTTTCCTGATTTTTCTTGGAAGATCAGAAGAAACTCTGCTCGCAGGGTACTTCCTTCCACAGAAAGCATCTAGCCTGCGTAGCAAACGTTCCTGTTCGACAGAAGAGCTTCGAAACGATTTTCCGCAAATTGGCCGAGCGAAAGTTGGGGCAAGAGACTGAGGGAAGTCTTGTAAGAAGACCCCCTATTCTTGAAAAACCCGTACGTCCACGAACAAGG
>NC_090892.1:71597673-71600173 GCF_036669925.1 Montipora capricornis | reverse complement strand
ATTCTGCCTGCACTATTGGAATGGTGAAAAAGGGAAAGTAATTCGTTAGAATATTATTTTTCGCTTTTGATGAGAAATATTCTAACATAACGGGATACAAATTCAAACTATCCTCCTTCCAGTCGGATTATGATACCCTGTTTACCGAATTTCACTCGGCCTTGTGGACTGCGTACTTTCTTTCTGGCAAATGGACAGAGTATCGTTCTCGAAAGGGTGGTACAAGTTGAAACAGATCTCGACGCTTCAACAAAGAATGAAATAACGCACGACATGTGTGAGAGAATATGTAAATTTACGAGAGTTTTAATGGGACAGGCAACCTTGGCATTCATCCTTGCCTTAGATTATTCTTTTACGCGAAAAGTCGGAATAATTTTGGAGCTACTTTTAGACCCTTACTCATCTCTTTTAAGATTCTAGGTATTTTTTTTAACCGGCTGTCTTGTTTATACAATGGACTTTCCGTTCTTGAGCTCCATAAGGGGTATTTTGTTTAAAGATCCACTTAAACGCTATTGGCGTTACGATGACTTTCGACGTCTTGCAGATAAATTACATATTATACTGTGTACAACGGATCCCCCTAAAACCTACCAAAAATACGCGCACGTTACTCTACCCACAAAGATGTCAGGAAAGACTTTTCCCGACACGGAAAAGAAAAAAAAGAGGTTAAAAAAAAAAAAAAGCTATTTTCTAACTGGATTGCCAATGGCAACCCAGTAACAAATGACTACTTTGCATAACGCGAGTTGATTCAAGAAAGCACCAAAACTAAGGAGGCGTTCTGCATTACAAGGAAGTAAAAGCATGAGGTAAAGTTTTACACTTTCTTTATTACACTTCCAAAGGAGAACTTTACAGGGCTTCAGTTGACAGTTGATAGTCGTTGGAAATTCGACCAAAGTTATTATTTTTTTGTTTTTTTTGTTGTTGTTGTAAATTTGAAAGAGTTAGCAAACGAGCACTAATTTATAATCCATTTGAAGAAGCAGCATATCATCGTCTACTAAAACTGAAAACTTGTAATTTACGACTTTGCAAACCCCAAGGGCTTAAGAAGAATGATAATTTCCATTGGACTCAAAATCAAAAGAAGGCGGCCACACACACACGCCGTTATGTGAGCGGGAAAGGGAAAACGTACACTAAGGATTTTTCGTTTAACGGCGAAAACCGTTTCGTTTTCGTTTTAAACCGTTTTAAACACTAATGCTAAGCGTATAAACGATTTTCCTTTTCGTTTTTCTGAACTTAGCTTCCGTTTAACGCTTTTGCAAAATCGTTTTTTAAAGAACTGTTAGCGTTTAACGCTTCGGAGAAAGCGTTGAAACACCTAGTTTTCTTCTCCGTATAATAAAATAACGGCTTAGACAGTTCAACGATTTGGATCACCATTTATACGCTAAACTAATCCACTCATCCAGAACCCATGCAATGAGAACACAGGTTTGAACGACGATACGTCGCTTCGCGTGCCTTTGCTGGTGTTGTATTTTACGAAGTCGAGCCCCTCCAATTTCAACAAGACGGAAACAGTTTGTGTTTCTCTGAAACACAACAATTTTGATAAGGGATTATTAATGGGAACACTGAGTTTAAATATCGTTTCCTTGAGGTTTTGGGCCCTTGAACTACGAGGGAACAAAGCGCCGCCGCACAATATAATTATTTTGCATAAACATTACTGAAATTAAAAAAGTTCATGGTTACACGAGACATTGTAAGTTGCCTTACCAAAATAACCACAAACTCAGTTTCCCACGAATGAAGCTCACCAAAAGTTGAACATAAATGCCTTTGCGACGCGAAGGCGGTTGTTTCCGCTGCGAAAGAACACCGGAAACAAGAAAACTTGCGTTGTGGAACATTCTTTTCACCAAATTCTTCATAATGTCATTCTCTGGCTTTCGGATGAGTGCTTTAAATTACCTTGTGTAGATAACATTGGACTGACAAAAATGGCTCAGTTTATTTTCACGAAAACAATAAAATTCCATTTTATTAGATGACTGAATCACGCAATACAATCTACCATTTCAAGAGTCTTTTAACAAAGACTCGGGAAACTTGGAAATTAAAAGCAAAGCGGAACTTGTTTGGTGACTTGACGGGCATTCGTAATTGTAGAATAACAGCAAAGTAATATAACCCCTTCGTTGAAAAAAGATATCAATAATTTACTTGATCATAATGTCAAGTCAAAGTGTAGATGTTGTCAATTTTAATTTCACATCGGCAGATGGCGGATAGTTTATTTTTTGCACCCCTATCCGTCTGTCCCAAAATATCTTTCAGGACCAAGTCACTCTTATAATCCCACTTAAAGCGCGCGCGAGTTCTCATTAAACATACACGTTCGTAACGTGAAAGATACAGCATTCAGTGGGGGTTCAATACAGTTAGAAAGTGCGAGACTGAACCCTTAAGGGTTCTAGTTTTTAGCAGATTTCATATTGAATCGTATGCGGAAAAAGAAAAAAAATGTGGAAATCTA